>NC_081407.1:433281229-433523729 GCF_030272615.1 Cryptomeria japonica
CCTTGGAGCAGATCGCCAATCCCAAGGAATAAACAATGTCAAAATGCTAATCAATCACATAATGAAGTTCGATTCCTTTTGCACACTTATATTTCCTCAAGAAGTTCGAACTTCTTCAAAAAGCTCTTAATTAACATTAAAATGTTATAATATTTCATTGGCATCAATAATGTAATTATACCTTGGGTTATGTGCTCATAAATTATTAATAAACTTGGCCCCCTTCTCATGATAAATAGACTCTCATTTAAGTGCTTTATAATATAAAGTCATTTTATAACTTTATAATATAATCTCCAAATAATTAATGTTTAATTGAACCAATTAAACATTAATATCTCCATGACTACTCTGTATTTTTGAATGCTGTCTGAACTAGGAGCTAACATGAGGAGACTGCATATGATCATACCCCCTTTACTAAAAGTAGCAGGGGTCCATCTCTAACATCTCAAAACTTACCAAAAATAGTAAGTAGAGCAAATGATGTCCGAATGATGCCAAACGAAGACCAAATTGAAACACTCTGAACACTGGAGATGATACCAATCCTCATAGCTCTGACTACTGAAGAAGCTGCATCCCTTAAAGGACCCTTTATCCAACCTTATTAGCCTATGAGGGTCAAGATAATAGGCTAATCTCATTGTGAGTCTGATACTCACAAAAATGGGGACATTACATATGCCCATCACTCTCCTCCAAATGATTTCCTTCAATGAAATGTCTCCTCCAAATTAAAGCAATGGTTGTAGGATCATTTATCATTGACAATGATGATCGTCCAACCACATTATGCAGGGAAATAATCTCCGAATGCAACAATCTATAGCTAATCAAAACAAAGGTTATTGAGATCAACAATATATCAATGATGCAACAATTGCTCAAGTGGTCAACTTGAGTAGCAAACCATGATGTGTTCCTTGTAAGATGGGTGAGAAACCATGTAAGGGATGCAATATGTCCATGAGTAGTCACAAACTGAAAAACATTCCTTCCCAAGCTTGAAATTTCCATTGGAACATGAGCTACAACACTCATGAAAGTGGTCATGTCAACTTGTATACAAGTGTGCAAGATTGCAATCAGCCATACAAGTTTGGAAAATATTATGATCAGCAATATTAATTGAATACAATTGTAATGCATCAGCAATATATACCATAGGAAAACTTGGATTAACCATACATTGATACAATGATTGTTATTCCCTCCATAAGCATTTGTATGCTATTGCAATCATTCAAAATCAGCGACCCTCTAAAAATCATTGCACAAGGATTATGTAGTACTACTGTGACATGCTGAACATCTCCTTAGAGTTTCCTTGTGGTACCGATTACCTTCTCATAAGAGCAAGCATCCCTGTACATCTCCTTCTTAAAACAACATATCCTCGAGTGCCAATATCCTAACCCAAGTGTGTGTTGTCAATTCCCCAAGAAGGTGCCTTATAAAAGAACTTTTGTTGCTGATATATACCCATAGCTATTTCCAAAACTTTTTAAGGATCAAAACATCATCAACAATAATGATATCAAAATTCATCACTTGATTCACTGTGAATTGGAAAGTCACCCTATAAAGAGAGAGATTGTGCTCCATCTGCTCTTTGTAAATAGATGATTGAGAGTGACATGATGTCAAATCACAATATGAAATAATATTGGTGTCCTCACAACCAATGGTATGCTGAAATATCTTCTCCAACGATAATCCTGGAGGCATATGTCTAGACACTTTTGTTGATATGGAAGCAGTGGAATAATAGAATGAGATTTATGATGCTTGCTGGTGAAAATCACAACTTGCATGCTCTTCATCATCAAACAAATTGATGTCCACGCAGCTTCTCTTGCAACACCGTAGTCTTCTAAACATCAATGTGAAAAATCAGAAATGTAAAACACAAGACATGAGTCGATTACCACCATAGATCCATCAAATGCCCTCAGTGTGGCATTCTCTTGTGTGTCAAGAGTGCGGATGATATGATTTGAGTTTGGAGTATTAGTCACCTTGGAGTCATACCAATATTCCATTGCATCCATTATGTCTAAAAGTTTTAATCCTCCCTTAAATTCTTTTACTTCTTCAAATGTAAGCTTGTCAATGAAACACAACCAACCTGAAGCTTTAAAGGTGAAAGGATTAACATGAACTATTTCCAAACCTATTTCTATAATGCTACATACTCCAACATGCATGAATAAGAGAGAAATATGAAAAAATCATCTGAAATCTTATGGAACATATTATCACTTGGGTCCCATATGCCAAAAAAATCTTGACATGGAATTAATATGCCTTAATGGTCTAAGCTGCAAATTACATCCTTATTCCTATATTCCTCTTTAGAACATTTTCCAAATTGATAGAAATCTTGTAGAGACATGGTAGGAAATATTAAATCATACCTTGGACTGCAATAAAGATATTCATCCATCTTATCTGCTAGAGGTATGATTAAGGTAACTCGATGCCTTCATTCTTGTGACTCCAAGCTTCCCACTTAGGGCTGTCCGAAACATCTTCCTTGGTTCCATTTTCAAAATCAGCAAACTTCTCTGTTGAAACCTCTAAAAGTATAGTCCTATAATTTTCTTGTAAAATTAGCCCTTCATCCTTGGCTCCATAAATTTTGTGCTGAAACATATAATGATTAGAACTTAAATTAGGATCTTCTATCAATGGAATTTTACCTTCATATTTTTGGGTATAGCCTCTCTTCTCCTCCTCATTGATTGATTTGTTTCATAAAGTTTTGTGAGTCAACCTTCACTTGTTCTTCTTGCTACCTTATTTTTGAAGCTTTTTCCAACTTTTCTTCCTTTTTTCTTCTCATGTAATAATCTTCAAAATTGTTTGCTGAAAGATACTCCTCAAAAAATTTGAAAATCTTTCCTTCTTGAGGCATTTATTTCCCTGCAAACCTTGCATGTTCATAAAATGTAAGATCTTTCTTATAACTCAAATGTTCATCAAACCAATTTGAAGTTTTGAGTGTTAAGAGTCCATCGCAAAAACTCAAGGTAAGAGATCTAAAGAAACCTCCCATGATCAAAACTTGAAACCCTGCATGCTGGCAAGCTGAGTAAACCCTTAAGCTGCCAGAATTAAAGCTGATACCACTGTAATATTCCTTGAAAATAATTTAAATTCAAGTCTGGTATCTTTTTAAACTTCTTGAATTTGGTATTTATCAACAGCTTGAACTATATCAAAACTGCCAAGGAATATGCTGGAATAAACTCACTAGAAAGAGACAAATCCACACAGAACTTGCTCTATAATTGAATACTCAGATTTGCAACAAGAAATGAGTCTTTATTTATTGTCATAAACTGATTTTACACAGCAAATAGCTTCTTCAACAATTATTCAAACCTAAAAACCAAAATGTAATGTCCCCTACTTGATCTTTTTCAATATATACTTAAATTGATTGATATTTTTCAATTTGTTATTAACAAGTTCTTATTTATTTTCCTCATTAGATGATTAATTTCATTATTCATAGTTTTTAATATAGATATCAGACCCTGCTACTACTTCAGTTTTAAGGGAGAAAGGTCTATGTATGCTACCAAAGTGCTTAGAGATCAAATACAATAGGTTCCCTCAAAGTTTACAGATTCAAGCCCTTACCTATCTTGGGTCTATACCCTCAAGGCTTATGGGTCGCTGATCCCCACCCTATCTTGGGACTTAACCTATTGCTTGGATTTAGACTGCCCTTCTTTGGAACATCTCATTCGCATCTTCTTAAATACTGACAGTAATAACATGATTTAGACTATAAGTATACTAATTTCTTTTGTATTATGAATATATATGAAATTAAGTATGACTGTCATACATATTGCAGTCCATATTAATATTACTATTAATTCTGCATAAGAACATTATCAGGTTTCATATATTAAGCATACATACTCAGCTCATCCCCATGCATACCACCAAGAACAAAGATGTTACTGCTTGTAACTTAATAACAGTTCTGATCTTATCAATCCATGATGATGTTATTGGATGCTTTGAATCCTTTCCTTTATATCTCTCAATGTGAGGGAGAGGTCACACCTCTTCATCATGCATGCCCTTTGGCAAGAGACACACCCTTTCACCATTAGCACCTTTTGAAAGAGTGCAACTCTTCATTATTTCTGCCCTTTGAAAGGGACATAACCTTTCATAATCAGATCTGCACTTCTCAGTTTTCAAATTCTCCCCCCCTCAAATGAGTTTCTCTTCTCCCTTTTATATCTCACGTTTGAGGAAGTCACAACTTATCATTTCATGCCTTTTGACTTTTCATTAACTTTAATCAAATTTTAATTATATTTAATTATTTTCTTTTATATTTTAATTTTAATTTTTATATTTATTCTTTTGTATTTTAATTTTATTATTATTTATTATTAAATTATATTTCAAAGTAGGATCATTACACAAAATATTGGCAGCCACTGCTGAACAACTGTATTTTCAAACAAACTCCACAAAACTTCACAGCAAAGTATTTATTGAGAATATGCATGAAAATACATATCAAAAACAACAAATCCACAGTCTCAAGGCTGCCAATGGGCTTCTGCAACTCAGATTATATAGAAACCCAAAATACTGCCAAAAAGGGTGCCGACAGGCACTACAAAATCACACTATCTCATAATGAAACTTTACCAAACAATATCTGATCTCAATGACAAAATATGAGTTTTGGTAATGAAAATACAGCAAAACACAGCTTCTAAGCTGTTCTAAAAGTTCAGAAAACTGAGAATGCAATCTTACAAATATTACTCAAATCTACTGGCAATCTCCTGCAAATTGCTGAAACAAACTATGAAACTTGAAACCTTTTTGCACAGTGAAGAACTCTAAATGAGATTGCACCTTGATGATCCTCAGACTCCTGTCCTTAGTTAACTTGGAATTTCTCAAACTCCTGTTTGTGAGCCTCTATCTCCACAGGTTTATCAGCCTTGAAGAAAAGAAAAGCTTAACAACAAATAGCAAAAGTGAATATAGATCAAAACCACATTCAAATGCAAGCTTGGGCACCAAAATGCCAAGAATAGAAATTATTGTTGCCAAGTTTCCTTCAAGCTCTCCTACTTTCCATGCAAACTGCTAATTGTCAAAACTTGCCATAAGCTTCCAAAGAGCCACAAAACATGCCAAAAGAAACTTTCCCATTTCCCATGCCACAAATTGGAAAGTTTATTTAATTTATTTATTTTTGGTGATAAAATAATATCTTTGTTCAAACCATATCACTAACATTAATATTATTTTCCATTTTGCTGATAAGTTTTGATTTGCCATTTTGGGACAGTCGGCTTACTACTTTTAGAAAGTGGCTATTTTTAGGAAGGGACATGACAATTTTCACTTGTAAAGTTGTAACTCTTGTCATTTTATGACACCCTTGGTCCATCAATGAGAACTGATCAGAGATATGTTCTATGGACCAACACTGCCTCAGTTAATCAAGGAGAAAGCAATGGAATTATGAAGTGTGAAGTGTTCTCTTGCCGGAACTCCGAAACCTCGAGGTTCCGAAGTTCCTTCCTTAGCCTCCTCTTCTCTTCCTCGGAACCTCAAGGTTCCGAAGTTCCTTCCTTAGCCTCTTCTCTTCCTCGGAACTCTGGAACCTTGAGGTTCTAAAGTTCCTTCCTTGGCCTCCTCTTCTCTTCCCCGAAACTTTGGAACCTCAAGGTTCTGAAGTTCCTTCCTTAGCCTCCTCTTCTCTTCCCTAGAACTCCGGAACCTCGAGATTCCGAAGTTCCTTCCTTAGCCTCTTCTTCTCTTCCCTGGAACTCCGGAACCCCAAGGTTCCGGAGTTCCTTCCTTAGCCTCTTCTTCTCTTCCCTAGAACTCCGGAACCCCGAGGTTTCGAGGTTCCAAGGTTCCAAGCCTAAGTCTTCCCAACTTCGGGAACCCGTGTTTCCGAAGTCTTTAGTCTTCCCCACTTCGGGAACTCGAGTTTCCGAAGTCTTCTGACTTCCTTTCGGCTTGCAACACTTTCGGACAGCATGATCAACACTCAAGGCTCTTAATGCTCCACCAACTCTTGCGACTTGTACACTTTCTTTTGTGGAGCTATAGGGGCGCATTTAATGATTTTTTGTAGGATTTCCATCATGAGAAGTACAGGGCCATGCTTATTTGTGGTTACTTATGTCATGTCTGTATGCTCTGACTTTGGAATGTCAGACAATCCACCTTCTGGAAGTCCCTTTCTTCTTGGGATTGCATTGTCAGGTTATGGCCAGGTTGCTTGCATGTACACAATGTCAGGTGCATGCACTTCCCTCTATTCCTTGACTGACATTTCCTTGCACACACAAGGGTCAAGGCTTCTCTTCCTTGACCAATGGTCTCTCCTCTGTGACCAGTTTTCTATATAGAGGTTGTTAAACCTCATTGTAAAGGGTTCTCTCCCTGCTGGCTTGAGCTTTTCTATGCTCTTTCACTTCTTTGAGGACTTGTATTTATCTTGCATTTCTACAACTGAAAGTTTGGACATTGGCTTTATAATGAATTGAAATCATCATTCTTGCCTTACTTCAACTAATGCATGTTGTGTATGTGTTCTTACCTTCATTATAAGTGCATGTTTGTGGCTTTCTTTCACATATATGCTGTGTTAATCTGTTTCTGGGTGTGACTTGTGGGAAACCTTCTCCCTTCTTGACATTCAACAAGTTCTAACCTCCATACGTGCGTTGAGGTCATTCATGCAACTGAAGTCTGTGCATATCTTGGGTATTTCAGTTGATTCTTTGTGCCATTTCAGGTGGGGAGAGAAACATCTCTTATCTTGGTGCATCACCGCCTTTCATTTTAAGCATTTCTCTCTTCCCTTTTCCTCTGCAAGCTGTTAGGATAGGTTTAGAAGTAAGATTTGGAGTGTTGAGTTGGTTCAAAAACCTGCACTTGGATTGAGAAGGAAGCCGGCTTTCTCCGAAGACTCAACCCCCTTGTGCAAGGTCCCACACTTCGGGGTTGTTTCCATGTTTCACAAGGTTGTTGAGTTGATAGCTCAACAAGGGTGTAAGCTTTTGTGATAACAATTTTTGGCACGCCCGGTGGGACAAGTTCTTCATCAAGATGAAGATTGGTGCGTTCTTCAGTACACTTAGCCTTCAATAGGCACGTTTCAAGCACCTGGCGACTCCGTGGTTCAATCAATTTGGTGACCCTGTTGGTATGTGCCCAGCTCTCTGGTTAGAGTAGACCTGTTACTCTTATTTACAACATCTTTTAGATAGGCTTTGGCCTTCTCTATGTTACTGTCATGGAAGGATATTATAAGCAATGCCCTTTTCCCCTTCCATTTCATGAATATGCAAGTTATTATCCGCCTCCTTGCCAACAATATCAAACTAGGCCTGCTCCTAGTTTCGACCCAAGCAACTCCACTTCAGTAGCAGGTGGGTATTTTCCTAGTGCTTACCACCCACCCACCCCTGCTCAACCTTCTTGGCATCCATCATATGTTTATCAACAACCCCAAGATGCCTCTGTTGCTCCCATTTAACATCCACATCCTCCCAGCCAACATCAAAATGTGAAAAGTTTAGAAGACCCGAGCATCAGAAGTATGATGCAAAGCTTTCAAGAGCAACTCAAGGCCATTGACTTGGAGCAAGAGAGCTACCTACGATAGGCGCAACTTGCTCATCAAGCCCAACTCCAACGACAACATGAGGAGGCACATAAACAACGACATGAGCAGTTCCTCTCAGAGCAGGTTGCTGTCTATGAGGAACAAATTAGACAATTAGCAGCTCAAGAGAGGTAGCTCATGCAGGAAGAAGGGTCTGCCCCTAAGGTGCCCATGTTTGAAATTCCAGGTTTCCGACAGGGGGCACCCTTTAAGCCTTCGATTGAGCCTCCAAGATTCAACATCCCAAAATTTAGAGGCTCCCAATCCACTTTCTCGCAGAGGTGCCCACCTCAGGGGTCTTCTCCTATGCCAGAAATTCGAGCCTCAGCCCTTGCAAAATTTTTCACCCACTGAGCCGTCTTGTCTTGATACTATTTCGCTCTTCAAGGGCGGACGTGTCATATGGAGAGTTGACCATGCCAATGAGCGGGGGAAGGGGGAGTTGCAGCCTACAATTTGTGAGCTCTCACACGCTCATGAGGGTGCATTGTCAGGCTTGTTGCATGAGGTGATTGAAGATAATCACTCTCAAGGAACCTCTATGCAGGCAAACAATGGCAACAAGGAAGAGGATTCATTCCTCTTATTTGATGAGCTTCCTTTCTTCTTTAAGAATGAGGAAGAGGACATGCCCACGGTTGATGAGGTCTTGAATCATCAGCAGATGGAAGTCAAGGATGATGGGGAGTTGCAACATGAGCATGAGACTGAGATGGAAGTGGCAAAGCATGGGCACAACTTTTTCCTCGAGGATGAAACGATTGACATGCATAGGGGTGTCTTTCAACCTATGCATAACATCACAATAGAATTGATGTTCCAAAGGGAGGAGCTTCATACTTCTCCCAATAATCATTAGGATTGTTGTGATGTGGGGGCATTTCCTAGCATGGAGGAGATTGATGAAGATCAATTCTGGGATGAGTTGGAAGTTTTTTGCTCATCCATCCACATCCGATCATTGTCTCCTCAACTGGAGGAGTGCCATGAGCAACAACAACAAGAGATTCACACTCCATTAGATGAGTCATCAATGCCAACCCCCGCTAGCCAGCAAGATATCAAGGCAGTTGAGCAAGATAGCGAGTTCAATGTTTTTTGCTTGAACTTAGAATTTTCAAGAGGGTGTCCAATCAGGCATCTGGCACGGATTGAGATTTGTAGGTCGTCCCATGTCATGCTTACCTCTAAGCATGAAGTTGAGCATGAAGGAGAGCAAGTTCTTTTCACCCATCCACCTGAGGAGGACAACATTCAAACATGGGTGAACTTCATTGTTCTTAAGCTTTGGGAGGCATTCCAATAGCTTGTCGGGTGCCTATCATTTTTCTTTTCCTGGCTGGTTGTCCACAAACATGAAGAGCATCAGAAGCTGGTTAGGAAAGGCAACTATTTTGATAAGCCAGCCAATGGCTTTGTTTGATTTCCTTTCCATATAAGACAATGTTAATAGTAGATTAGAGGTTGTATTGCTTTCATAAGTGCTTGTGCACGTGCCGCATTCTCCTTAAGAGGGTGTGTGCTTAGTTTCCAGTTTCCCTCCAAGTGATGGCACACACATGTTTTGGGTCTTTTCAATGACTCAGTGCCCAATGGATGCTCAAGGCTTCTGGACTTTATGCTTAGCAGGCAAGCATCCCGCAGAGGTCGCCAAAAATGTTGGCATTTTATGACACCCTTGGTCCATCAGTGAGAACTTATCAGAGATATGTTCTATGGACCAACGCTGCCTTAGTTGATCAAGGAGAAAGCAATGGAATTATGAAGTATGAAGTGTTCTCTTGCCAAAACTCCGGAACCCCGAGGTTCCGAAGTTCCTTCCTTAGCCTCTTCTTCTCTTCCCCGGAACTCGGGAACTCCGAGGTTCTGAAGTTCCTTCCTTAGCCTCCTCTTCTCTTCCACGGAACTCCGGAACCCCGAGGTTCTGAAGTTCCTTCCTTAGCCTCCTCTTCTCTTCACCGGAACTTCGGGACCTCGAGGTTCCGAAGTTCCTCTTCCTCTTCCTCGGAACTTCGGAACCCCGAGGTTCCGAAGTTCCTTCCTTAGCCTCTTCTTCTCTTCCTTGGAACTTCGGAACCCTAAGGTCCTGAGGTCCCAAGCCTAAGTCTTCCCAACTTCGGGAACCCGTGTTTCCGAAGTCTTTAGTCTTCCCCACTTCGGGAACTCAAGTTTCCGAATTCCTTCCGACTTGCAACACTTTCGGATAGCGTGATCAACACTCAAGGCTCTTAATGCTCCACCAACTCTTGCGACTTGTACACTTTCTTTCGTGGAGCTACAGGGGCGCATTTAATGATTTTTTGCAGGATTTTCATCAAGAGAAGTACATGGCCATGCTTATTTGTGGTTACTTATGTCATGTCTGCATGCTTTGACTTTGGAATGTCAAACAATCTACCTTCTAGAAGTCCCTTTCTTCTTGGGATTGCGTTGTCAGGGTATGGCCAGGTTGCTTGCATGTACACAATGTCAGGTGCATGCACTTCCCTGCATTCCTTGACTGACATTTTCTTGCACACACAAGGGTCAAGGCTTCTCTTCCTTGACTGATGGTCTCTCCTTTGTGACCAGTTTTCTATATAAAGGCTGTTAAGCCTCATTGTAAAGGGTTCTCTCCCTGCTGGCTTGAGCTTTTCTATGCTCTTTCACTTCTCTTGAAGACTTGTATTTATCTTGCATTTCTGCAACTAAAAGTTTGGCCACTGGCCTTATAATGAATTGAAATCATCATTCTTGCCTTACTTCAACTTATGCATGTTGTGTATGTGTTCTTACCTTCATTATGAGTGTATTTTTGTGGCTTTCTTTCACATATATGCTGTGTTAACCTGTTTCTGGGTGTGACTTGTGGGAAACCTTCTCCCCCTTGACATTCAACAAGGTCTAACCTCCATACATGCGTTGAGATCATTCATGGAACTGAAATTTGTGCATATCTTGGGTATTTCAGTTGATTCTTTGTGCCATTTCGGGTGGGAAGAGAAACATCTCTTATCTTGGTGCGTCACCTCCTTTCATTTTAAGCATTTCTCTCTTCCCTTTTCCTCTGCAAGCTGTTAGGATAGGTTTAGAAGTAAGATTTGGAGTGTTGAGTTGGTTCAACACCTGCACTTGGATTGAGAAGGAAGCTGGTCTTCTCCAGAGATTCATCCCCCTTGCGCAAGGTCCCACCCTTCGGGGTTGTTTCCATGTTTCACAAGGTTGCTGAGTTGATAGCTCAACAAGGGTGCAAACTTTTGTGATAACAGTATCCTTGAGAGATTTTTGAGTGTTGAGCCACCAATTATTAGTTCTATTCAAATTGCATCCATTAGAGAGCCTAGAGGTGATCATAGAGATGATAGGTGCAATAGGAGGTGCTTAGATGTTTTTGCACCCATGTGGGATTGTTTGAGGGAGCTAGCGGTTGGTTGAGTAGAGATAGCCAAATTGTGGGCTGAGGTTACCAATCTTAGTGTCTCACATAGGCACAAAGGCAACTCCACACATGGAGGGAGCAACAAAGGAATGATGCTTTCTCACAAGATTTCATAGGTTGGACCTCTAGCCATGAGAGAGAAAGGAGTCCTAGACAAATAGAAACTCAAGGTTCTTGTAGATAGACTACGGTTAAACTCTCTTGCCCCCAAATGTTGGACTTAAGAGGAGCTATTTTACAAAGAGATTTTGTACAAACTCACACTATTAATATATACACAAACATAAATTGATTTTTGACTAAAATGCTGTTACGAATTTATGTGATGTTTTGTTTTTGCTTATGCACTCATAGATCATTTGTTTATGCTATGCTTATGCACACAAATGAAATGTTATTGTTCAATGTGCAGCTAAATTAAATGCAACTAATTCTTTTTTATTTCCTTCTTTTTGTTCTTCTCTAATTCTTAACTTATGAGGAAGACTAGATGGTACCCTTGCTAGACATGTTCCGGATTTCCTTGGTTTGTGAAGAATTGATCATTCAAGGAAAGTGAGATGTATAGGGCAGAATTTGCAATGGGCAAAAGATCAATTTTGGTCTATACTAATTATGATGAAGAAAGGAGATCAAATTTTTTCAACTTAATTGGCTAGAATTAGATCAAAAGACGTTCAATCGAATAAGGGGAAATGAGAGAACCTATGTTTTTTTTTTCAGGTGTCCACGTTTCGGGTACGTCTTGGGAACATAGGACTCCTAGGGGATGTCCCCATAAATTCTGCATATGGACAACGAATTTTGACAATGAAATCTATAAGCAATTTGACTTTGACTCTCAATTTAACACAAATTTGCCATAAGAACTCTGCTAGTTCTTATATGTTAAGGTTCTATAATGTATATGTGCATGATTTATATGTTTTCATATAAATATTTTAAATTTCCCTATATATTTTAATTTTCATTGTTTTTATATAGTGTTGTGCATTGCACACACTCCTTGTCGCCGACAGGGTCCCCCTCATTTCTTTTCCAGCCTTCGTCCTGCTGAGTTTCAAATGTAAATTTTTATCCACCATTTTTGGGATCCAACAAGTAGTAGTGAAGCTTTGAGCTATGTTGCCATTAGGAGATGGGGTGTCTATTAGTTTTAAGTCGTGTGGCTCGGGGGTCATGTTGCGGAGTTGAGTGTCGCAATCTGAATGCTTAAAATCAATCCAAGGGAGAAACGTCTAAGTTTGAAAAGCTTGCAAAAGTCGCCTTTGGTCTGAAAATTGCCAAATACAGTGAAAACGTTAAAATCTTAAAACTTTTCAAAAAGACCTTATGGGCCGAATTTCACTAAGTGTGGAAAGGGCGTTATTTTTTTTAGTTGGCAAAAGTTGATTCTAGCCTGAAATTGGGCAAAGAGAGTGAAATCGCGATAACTTAAAAAACTTTTCAAAAAGGGCTCATAGGTCGAAAATCGCCTAAGCAAAGAGTTAACACATCTTAAAAACTTTTCAAAAGTAGCGCCCAGGCTGAAAATGGTGAAGTTGGCAAAAGTAACGCCTAGCCCGAAAATGCAAGTTAAGTGAACTTTTCAAAAATTCTATTTTGCCCCGAAATCGGATAAAACGCTAGAAATTGCGAAATTATAAAACCTTGCAAAAGGGCCTCACAACCCGAAAATGCCAATCAAAGTGAAGGCATTATAATTCACGAACTTTCCAAACACGCCTAGGAAGCCGAAAAGGTTAGGTTTGCATTTTGTCTCTTTGGCTTGAAATTGGGCAAACACAGAAATCGCGCAGGGTATAAGTGAAGGGCGATTGAAAGGTAAAACTTTTCAAAAAATGTCTTTTGGCCGAAAAACCCGACATAACAAGCGTAACTTTGCAAAAGGCCTCTCTTGGCCGAATTTCGCAAGACAGAAAAGGGGCCGTTTCACTTTCAAGTTTGCAAAACTCCATTTTGCCTCGAAAATCGCCAAGGAGAGTGAAAATCATGATAAATAGGAAGGCATTAGACTTTATAAATTTGCAAATAGACTTCCTAACCTGAAAATGGGCAAGCATCGATGAAATTGGAAATTGCGTCAAAGGCGATTGAAAGTTTGCATTTTAGTCTTCAGGCCCGAAATTGGACAGGCAAAGGTAAATCGCAAATAAGGTGATTGGGCGTAAGCTTTCCCATCTTTGCATCTCCTCTTTTCAGTCCAAAGATTGCTTGCAAAAGAGGAGTAGGGAGTTTTTTCCAATTTTAAGTTCGCAAAAAACCCTCCCTATACCGAAAACTTTAAGTGTGGAAAGGGCCTTTAGGGCTTTGCCAAGCGCCTCTCCTAGCTGGAAATCACGTGGGGAAGAGATATTAGGCCCGCGCAATTTACAAAGCCCCTCCGTAGTCCAAATATCGCAAGGAGGGCGTTTTCAAAGTTTACAAAAGGGCCTTGCAGGCCAAACTTGCACAAAGCTTTTCTAACCCGAAATTTGGAGAGATCGCAGGATAAGCACCTTGTTCACCAGGTATGACTCGTTCTGTCTCCTTTAAAGTCATTAAATAAATGCAAAACTGGTCACTATGCCTAACGGTTAATGGAGAATTAATCAGATGAAATTTTGTAGATCATAATTTTCTTTTGAAAGGTATTAAGCAAAGCATTAAGCATAGCGTAAAGGCAAAGCAAAAAATTCAGACTTGGGGAAATTTTGAGCATTTTTTGAAAACTGAACTGCAGCCAAGTGGCAAATTTTAAACAAAGAGCTTAATTTCCAGTTCAGGTAGCATTTCGCTTCTGGGTAAGTAGGCTCTTTTACTAAAGCATCGTACTTTCTTCAAATTTCGGTTTTCCCGTTGATCCTTATGTGCTAACATCATCCTCTATTTTGACTAACCTGTTCACTTCCTTCACCTCGTCTCGTAATCCGCGTCCGGTTGTGTAGGATAAATGCCTAAATCGGCGGTAGAATCCTCAAAAACACCTAGTGCAACCGAAACATCTCGGGTCTCTAAATCTGACATTCTCCACAAAGGCGAGAAGATGAAGTACCAGTATCAAAGAGGAGGAGTGAGGAAGTCAAAAGTCTAGAGCATATGGGAGAACATAGGTGATACTGATTTGGGCTACATAGACATTCAAGATTTCAGAAACAGGGTGTATTCTCCTAACGCCTATGGCAAGCCTAGGCAGATGATGGAAAGTGGTATCGCTCAGGCAGCAGGTTTCCCTCCATCCGTGCAAAATTATGAGCTAGTAGTTGAGGCTGCCCAACATTATCAGCCAGAGACCAGATTAGTGGTTCTAGAAAATATGGTGCTAGCTGACTTCACACTTGAGGCCATTGGGGATGCATTTGACATCCCATTTCCTGATAATCCCATTGCTACAACTATAGATGAGGCACAAGTTGCTTACGACATGAACCCTGCTAAATGCAGGACATTGATAAACGAAGAATGGTACAAGGAGAGAAGGCCCTCGAGTATTAGGATCAGTAAAAAGACCCCCAGAAGTGACTTTCATAACGAGCATGGTGATATGGTCACCTTACTCAGCCGGGTTATTGGACTCCCTCAGTCTAACTTTTTTGAAGAATGGATGTTCTACTTTACGGAGCAAGTCTTTGCTAGGAAATCCAAGTTCGACTGGGCTCAGATCATCAGTGATAATATCCATACACAGCTGGTCGAACTTTAGGAAAAGAAGTACTTCACCATGACCTCCTACCCGATTTACATGTTTGCCCGACACTAGCCACTGACAGGATTAATCAAGAAGGGTGAAATCGGGAACAACCCAAATCAAGTCAAGGTGTATGAATGCTACCCTCAACTGCACTACCATGACATTGCTCAAAGTGAAAAGAACAACACTGCTTATGCAATTGGTCAATATGAGCGTGTCAATGACGCCTTTACAATGCGCCTAGTCAGGTTGATGCAGGGGGGATTGCACATAAGGCTCTCAGAGCAGGCTACCATTTTGGTACAAAAGTACGACGCATGGTTTATTCAATTCCCTAGGTTCACCTATGTCAGGATAGCCGGCTTTGAGGGAGCTCCATTCCGACTTCCACGCTATTCCACAGACAAAATAGTCCTTATGGAAGTTGCAAGGTAGGCACATCCAACGGGCAGCTTACTCAGAGATAAAAAACAGTCCGGATTCACCTTCCGTATGATTTTGGGTACCCCCGATGTGCATTTCAAGAATTCGGTACAAGCTGATGAGTCACTCGCTGAATTAGCATCTTATGGCCTACATGAACATTTCCCAAGGAAGTGTTTCGATCATGACAATTTGGCAAAAAGAGCCTATGGCAGGCGCTACAGAGCAAAGACATCAATTGAGGACTATTGGAGCAATTGTTCCGATGACTATGAGGTCCGACGACGTGAGTATTCGAGGTTAAGTGTTGAGCAAATGCGGCTTTATGAGTACCGTTGGGTCTCAGATCAAGTGACAGATTCTGGCAATTGCTTGTATTTCCAAGAGTTTGAGGCAGTAAAATACCCCTTGCTGGGCATTGATTGGTCTCAAGATCCGATTACTGATTTTGAGGCAGTTATGGCAGCTCCAGGAAGGTATACCGATCATTGGTTATCCCAGCAGATTGAGAGACTAACCCATGAAGGAATTCAATTTACATACCATATGATGGGCAGTCTCGATTCCTAGTCTTCGGAGGATGAGGGAACCTCAAGTGCACCGAAAGAAGAGATTGAGAAACCCGGAAAGAAGAGGAAGAAAGCGAGAGCTAATAGAGGCACTCGGACATCAAAAAGAACTAGAAGGGAAAAGATCATAGAATCACAAAGCTCATTTTTTGCTCCTTGAGCATCCACATTACAAACTTATTACAAATACCAGCTCCTTTCGAGCAAACTTATTACAAATACTAGCTCCTTTCGAGCACCAAACTAGAAACAACAATTGGAAGACCAAGGGTTACAACTTAGAAATCCACTTTAAACAACCAATGGAAGACCAAGAGTCACAACTTAGAATTCTACACAAAGGTGTCCCTCATGGGAGTTGAACTTGGGTCTCCACATTGAGTTATCAATGCTTTAACCAAGCTCAACCCCTTGGACATTTTTTTTTTATTCTTTGTCTTACTAACATTTTAAATATATATATATGGTAAATAATAGCTTTTTCTAACAAATATATTTATTTTTAATAATAAATTATACGTTTAATTTTTAATAATAAATTATATGTTTAATTTTTTTTAATTTTTTGTTCTTATTTATTTTAATAGTTATTATTATATTATAACACATAATATTTATCTTATTGATTTTCACATGTATCATTTTTTTTTTATATATGTTAAAATCACTTAGTTATATATATATTATCTAACTTAGTTATATATGTTAAGTTATATATTATTATATGTTTAATTTTTTAATGGTAAATTATATATATTAATTTTCATTTTTATATATATGTTAAAATCACTTAGTTATATATTATTATATGTTAAATTATATATTTAATTTTTAATGATAAATTATATGTTCAATTATGTTTTAAGCTATATATTATCATTAAAAAATTAAATATATAATTCCACATAAATAATATCTAACTTAAAATATATACTATAATAATAACTATTAAAATAAACAATAACAAAAATTAAAAAAATTAAACATATAATTTATAATTTAAAAATAAATATATATATTTTAAAAAAATTGTTATTTATCTATTTATTTTTAAAAAGTTAAAAGTAATATTATTAAAATTTATATATAATATATATCTTAAAATTACTTAATTATTTATATGATGACTTTTTTTATTAAAAAGAAATATTTTAAAAAAAAAAATTTAAACATATAACTTATTATTAAAATTGTTTAAATATATAATAAACTATTAATTTATTTTGTTATTAATTATAACTTAAAAAAGGATTGTTGGATGGCTTTGCGTTTGCATGGGTGTCGTGCTAGGGCCGACGTGCCCTAGCATGTGCCCTACTCTTTGCTTGCTTCATTTCGGGGAGGTGGGGGGGGGTTTCTTGCTTGCTGGGGGTCGGTTTTTGCTTGCCCGTGGTCGGGTTTTCTAGGCTGCCGCATGGTTTTTTTTGCAACCCTTTTCTGTTTCTTTTGCTCTGGGTTGCCGTTGGGCGTGTGCGGGGTTTTGGGGTTGGGTTTTCTGCCCCTCTTCTTTTTCTTAGTTTGGTATTTTCTTTGGGTCCATGGAGAGTAGAGGATTATCCTCTTCTCAGATGACCTCTAGAGATCTGGATATGGCGGATCCGTCTCATTTGATGCATGCATGTGGAAAGGAACACATTAGTAATTCCCAATCAGGGGCAGGCGTCTCTTCTTCGAAAGAGCCTTTTCGCATGAAAAAGGTGAATGGTTGTTTGGAGAGATCCCAAGATCGTCCAGTTCTGGTTATTCAACTTAAGCAAATTTCGGAGGATGTTGAATATTGGTGTAATCATGCTCTCATATGCAAATTTATCGGTCTTTGCCTCTCTATACCTATTTTAGAGTCTTGGGCACACCGTGTCTGGAATCCTGAAGGAGATATGGAGCTACTTATGGTAGCCAATAACTATTTCTGGTTATTTTTTACAAGCTGGCAGAGAGGAACAAGGCTTTTGAGGGTGCCCCTTATTTTTTCAACCAGGTGGGACTCTTTATCAAACCTTGGCATATTGGCTTTAGTTCTGCTGAGGAGCTTCCCTCTCGTGTGCCCTTGTGGATCGGATTGCCGAGGCTTCCGTTGGTATTTTGGAGAGAAAATATTCTTCACTCGATCTCACAAACTCAAGATTGAAAGGTAATTTCCTACGCTCGTATATGTGTAGAAGTTGATTTAAATAATCCTTTGCCAGACTCTATGGAAATCTGTTTGGGGACATCTTCTTGGATCCAACAGTTGGACTATGAGACCCTACCATTTAGATGCATAATTTGTCATGAATATGGTCATTTACAACGGAGATCTCCTAGAAATAAATCTTCTAAATTGGCCGTTTCTGGTCCTCCTCACTCTGTTCTAGGAGAAGATAAGGGGAAAGCCCCTATGCTTGATGGGCTGATAAAGATGGCTTTCATTCCTGTCAAACCTCAGAATAAAGGCAAAGGAAAGAAGAGAACCTAGTTGGATAGGTAAAATGATGTCACCCTAAATAGGTTTGATGTTCTAGATGATTTGGTCCAAGAGGAAGGAGTTCTAGTTGAAATGGCCTTGGGTGCCCAATTTCAGCATGAGGTGCTGGATGGGGATTCCAAGAAAGAGGGTCGGACCCTATCTTTGGAGAATCAACATGATGTTCAAATGGTTATGGATTTGCCTTCCCATGTTCAAGACAACAAAGATCTTAGTGGGTCACAGGTCCCTGGAGGTGCAGTGGTCATGGCATCTACTCCTCTTTCCACTATAGTGGTCTCAGATTCTGTGAAGAGTAACAAAGCCCTGCTCGTTTTAGGCTTGCAATAGAAGACCCTCAAAAAGGGTTCTTTAGACAAACCTTTAAGGAGTGGACAAAAAACGGATCAGGAAAAGGTTAAGGTTATTGGTGATACTTTGATTGAGTCGGGGTCTATGAAGCCCATTGATTCCCACTTCTCTCAACCACAAATGATCGTGCTCTCATGGAATGTAAGGGGGTTGAACAACATCCCTAGATAGAAGGCTGTTCGTAGATTAATTGACTTTGAGTCTCTTGATGTTGTTTTTATTCAGGAAACCAAGCTTTCAGTGGATGGTTTGGCTAGTTGTGCTTTGCATGTCTGGCCCCAGGGCCTTGGGCAGGGAGTGAGCTCTCATGGTAGTTCAGGGGGGATTGCTTGTTTTTGGAACCTGAGGAAAGTTTCCCCTTTGTGGTGGTTTTCTAGCAGGTCTTCCATTTCTATGGTCACTTCTAGCTTTGAGATTGGAGAAAGATGCCTCTTCTCTAATACTTATGCTCCTACTGATCTTGTGGGTAAGTCACATCTTTGGGCTCACATCAATCTTGTTCGGACTCAAGATCCTTTTCTCCCTTGGATTTTGGCTGGAGAGCCGTTACTAGTTTGGAGGAAAAGCGAGGTGGGTTATTCAGGGTTGATCCTTCCTCAAATTTACTCAGCGATAATATTGGTCTCTTGAATCTCATTGATGTGAAGCCAATTAATGGTGTCTTTACATGGAATAATACGAGTGGTGTTGAGGCTATCTCTGAAAGGCTTGATAGATTTTTGGTTTCTTGCTATTGGGTGCATGATAGGTGGTCCACCAGTTCAGAAATTCTTGATTGGAGGGGTTCTGATCATTGGCCTATTAAGCTTTCTATTACATCTTTTAGAACCTTCAAAAATCCCTCTTTCAAATTCTAATTGATGTGGCTTTGTGATCAGTCGTTGAAGGATCTTATGGTTGATTGGTGGTATGAAGGGGTGCCTACCCACAGACGGGCTATGTACACCTTTGGGAAGAGATTACAACATGTGAAATATAGGCTGAAGAGGTGGAATAAACAATGTTTTGGGAATCTGCATAGACACAAGATGGCAACTCAATCCAAGCTAGATGAGGTTACGCTTCAAATTAGGGATCAAGGGATGACTGTGGAGCTCAGTATGGTCGAGTCCCTTGCTCTTAAGGACTTACAATACTGGGATTTGCGTGAGGAAATTTTCTAGAAACAAAAGTCTCGTGTGGATTGGCTCCAAGAAGGTGATAGAAACACAACTTTTTTTCATAATTCTGTTAAGGCTCGGAGGTATGGTAACTCTATTACCTCTCTCATATCTTCAGAAGGGGTTCATCTTTCATCTAAAGAAGTAACTGCAAGGGAAAATGTCAGTTATTTTTCTAATTTGTTTACCAAAGAGGATCCTGAAGCTATGGTGGAAGAGAGGGCCATCTTGAACTGTATTCCTTCTCTTGTCTCTGTTGAAATGAATGATGCTCTCTTGCGCTCCATTTTGTTGTCTGAACTTGAGGGGGTTGTGTTTCAAATGAAAAAAGGCAAGGCTCTTGGCTTTGACAGGTTTCCTATTGAGTTTTTTTCAAGAATTTTGGGAGATTATAAAGTATGATCTTCTAGATGTGGTTCAGGAATCTCATAGGCATAAACAAATGCTCAAATCTATGAATTCTACCTTCTTGGCTCTCATTCCTAAGAAGGAGGGGGCTAATAGTTTGGATTAGTACAAGCCTATTGCTTTATGTAATGTTGTCTACAAGATAATCACTAAATTGATTGCTGAACGACTCAAACCTCTCCTCTGCACTTTGGTTTCTAAGGAGCAAGGTGGTTTCATTGATGGAAGACAGATCCTTGATGGAGTTGTGATAGCAATGGAGGCTATTCATTCGATGGTTTCCTCTAAGGAGAAGGCTATGTTTATTAAACTTGACATGGCCAAAGCTTATGATAGGGTGAGTTGGGATTTCTTACAGAATATCCTTTTGGCTTTTGGTTGTGGAGAAGAGTGGGTGAATTGGGTTTTTAGTTGTGTGACTTCTACCTCCTTAGTCCTTATTAATGGGGAACCCTCGGAATTGTTTAGTGCTTCGCGGGGGCTTTGGCAAGGGGACCCTTTATCTCCCTATTTATTTATTCTCATGGCTGAAGGTCTTGGCAGATTTCTCACTTCCCAGGTGAGACATGGTCTTATTCAGGGTTGGAGTTGGAGCAATGCTCTACCTCCCTACTCTCATCTTCAGTTTGTGGATGACATAGGTTTGATGGGCAAGGCTAGAATCAATGAGGCAGTGAATTTCAGGAGAGCTTTGGATATCTATTGCAAAGCCTTAGGTCAAAAAATTAATGAAGATAAATCATCCATATATTTCTTTAATACTCGGCTTATTCAGAATAGGATCGCCAGGATCCTCATATTTCAAACGGGGTCCCTTCCTTTGTTGTACCTTGGGATTCCTTTAGGTTTGGGGGTTCGGCGCGAAGATTTTTGCCAAGGAATTTTGGATAAATTTTGTTGCAAGGTTAATCATTGGACTTATAGGTGGTTATCCTCTGCTGGAAGAGTGATTCTTCTGAAGACTATGGTGCAAGCGTTTCCCATTTATAGGTGTTTTGTGTAGGCTCCCCCCTCCAGCTTTGTGAGAGAGTTCAATGCACTTTCCTGTCAATTTCTTTGGTTTGGTAGTTTTCTTTCTTCTAAGTGGAGTTTAGTTAAATGGGACTCTGTTTGTAAACTGAGACATGCTGGGGGTCTTGGCCTCAGATCTATTGCATTGGTTAGCAAGGCCTTGGCGGCTAAGCTGTATTGGAGGTGGTGTAACAATCAGGATTAGGACTGGGCCAAGATTTTAACCCACAAATATCTCCCTGGTACTAATGATCATGAGGTGTTGCATCTTAGTTTAGTGGGCAGGGACTCTTGTATCTGGGATACTCTTAAAAATGGTGCCCAACTTATTAAAGATGGCCTTTTCTGGATTTGTAATAGAGTCTCTGAAGCTCTTTTTTGGTAGGACTCTTGGGATGGTCACCCTCCTATTCTGTCTAGTTATCCACAACTTCAGCCTCTTTGCAACATTTTCATTGATGCTGGATGGGTTAAGGTGGAGAATTTTAAAACAGTTAGGTGCATTGGACAGGTTGAGGTGACTTGCTGGAAGGATCCTCTTGAATGGCCCTTGGGTGGCTCGGATGAAGATCGTGTGGTGTTGGTTAATATCTTGGAGGGTAGGCTATGTAGTTCCCTCAAGGAGAGAGATATTTTGGCTTGGGGTCCTAACCCAAAAGGCAAGTTTTCTGTTGCTGAAAGTTATGCTCAGCTTGATAGGCAATTGCATGGCCTGACGGATGTTCCCTTGTGGAAGAAGGTTTGGAATAGCTTCTCTTGGCCGAAATGTAGTTTTTTTCTTATGGTTGGTTGCTCAGAGGAAATGCCTCACGTGGGAGAATCTTCGTAAGAGGGGCTTCCAGGGACCATCTATCTGTTATCTTTGTATGCATAATGAGGAAGACTGCTCTCACTTGTTTTTTCTATGGCCTTTCTCTAGGGAGATTTGGCACAAGTGGTGGGAGACTTGGCAACATGCTTGTTTTCATGCTACCTCCTTAAGTGACTTTTGGGATAGCTTGGGCAGACCCCCAACAAAGACCTCCTTTCTTCAAGTGCCTTGGGCTATTGGGCCAACCCTTATTATCTGGAATCTGTGGCTGGAAAGGAATCGAATGGTCTTTTGTGATTCACATGTAGGGAGTCCTCAGCTGTGGCAGAAGATAGTTAATAGGCTTCAAGAGACAATCTTGGCTAAGTGCAATTTGTTTGAAAATGTTGATCTGGGTGATTATGCTATTGTAAGGAATCTGCAATTGGAAAACATTAAAATGGACTGTGCTGCAGGAAATAGACGTCGACATGCGAAGTAGTGGATAAGTAGATATGGAAGGTGGATTCCCCCTCCTATGGGAATCTTAAAAATTAATACAGATGGCTCTTCCCGTGGGAATCCTGGACATGCAGGTATTGGAGGTATAAGTAGAGGTGATGATGGTTATGCAGTTTTTTTCTTCTCTATTTATATTGGGCAGCACTCTAACAATCTTATGGAGGCCCTAGCTATTAAGATTGCTGTTGAGTGAGGCTGTTCTTTAGGATGGAAAAAGATTACTTGTTAGTCGGATTCTCAGATTATTGTGGACATGTTGAACAAACAAAATTTGAATGATGTGAGTTGGCAATTAGCTTCTGTGGTCAAACAGATTTTACAACTGTGTAATACATTGGAATTTGTCTCCTTTTGTCATATTCCTAGGGAGTGGAATAGAGTGGCTGATTGTTTGGCCAAGTGGGCTTTAGAGCATGTTGATGGTTGGGATTTTAGTGGAAGGGATGGTCTACCTCCTAATTATCTTGAAACTTTAGATAGGTTAATGCTAGAAGACATGATGATGCAAGAGCACTCAGTGGTGTAGGATCAATTTCCCTTTTATGTTTGTTTCCTTTTCATTGTCATTTTTGAGGCCCTTCAAGGCTCCGGATGAGCCTGGTTTTTGGTGTAATTCCAAAGTAGCTGGCCTTTGGCCCTACTTTGGAATTACACCATCTTTTTGAGGGCTTTCCGAAAAGGTATTATCATTGGAAATCCGACGGTCGGATCTAATGCTATGGTCACTGGACTTTGTAGTGGTTGTGTTGGTGGTTATTTTAGGATCCTTTTAGTTTTTGTTGTTGTCTTGGTGGGCCTAAGGCCTGATCTTTGTATTTCTTTGATTTCTGAATAAATCTTTACCCCATTTTCCAAAAAAAAAATAAAAATTATAACTTAAAAAAATAAAAATAAAATAAAATTTTTATAAAAAAATAATATTTAACTTTACCTTCTACCGAGGGGCAGGAGGAGTGTACCAACATTCTGCAGGGTATTCTGACGGGTGCACAGATGCAATACATGGCACAATGATCTGGGGGTGGAAATTCTCCCCCGCCATAGCCAGTGCCCATCTAAGGAGGACATGCAAGAGAGATCCATTTGGAAAATAAGTTATTACTATAAAAAGACAGCAATGGAGGGTGGTGACTCAAATCTTATGAAAGGTTGTGACCCTTTTACCAATAAAGTATAAAGGATAAATCATTTCAAGCATTAAAGGATCAGTTATCAATCATCACTTATGAATCCACAAAAGTAATCATCAATTATCAAACCTAGCAAACAATCAATCAGCAAATCACTGTATCAAATGAACATTTATTTAATCATCTTTCACCAATATATCAAACCAGCATTCATTACATCATCACTCATCATTCATCTAATCACCAATCACTTAATCATCACTCACTAATATCTTAAATCATACAATCAAAGGAATTCATTCGATCATTCAATCGTTCATGTAAATATCAATCATCAAATCATCAAGTCTGATTTGGAAAAAGAATTCAGAAATGAAATACAAGAATCTATAATATTAAGAAAAGTAATTGGTATGGAAATATTATTATATTTGTTTATTTATCTGAACATAAATTTGTTAGGAAGCTTCAAGTCTGTCTTATTTGATTAAATTGCCAATCTCTGAGGAAATATAGGGTTAGGAATTATTTACCTAATTTCCATCAGCAGTCATGTTTGAAATGAATGTGAACATAGGAAGATGAAGCAACATTGGTCTTTCCTCATCAAGTATGCCAACCCCAAGTTGGATGGATTGGAGGTCTTACCATACTTGTAGGCCAAGGGGCCGAATGACTTGGGGGCTCATTTTGTGCCCTTGGGTTTGGTTGAGGGGGACAGTCTCCTGACGTCCCATCAAGCTTTTCCATTGGATTCCTAATATGGTTGACTATGGGAATAAGCTATGAAATATATGAATGATTTTAGGATACTTCGATTTTAATAGAGATTACTTGTATACGATCATAGATTCTTGATATTAATACTATGATGTTAATTAATATTGTAATAAGACCTAAATTAGGATTTTCTCTAAAATGGCATAACATTTATGTAATTTTTTATAGAATTCTATTTGTAAATAAATTGCATTTGTTGGAATTGTTTTCTTACAAAAAATATGTATATCCCAAAAGGGGACATTACATTTCTGGGTGCTAGTTCCAACTATACAACACCTTCAAAACCCGTTGCTATCTTGAAAAATCCCATCAACAGACCTTTCCAATAAGATAATAAAACCTTCAGTTGCACATCTAGCATAGAGAATACTTTAAACACCTCCAAATCACCACAAAATATCTACAAAGAATGCAAAAAGCAAACCCATAAAGTTGCAATCAAAATACCTTAAATATTTTCATTCTTTTTGAAACCCCAATCTACAACCGTGAAAGTAAGCGTGTTTCTTGAGGTAGAACACAACCAAACGAGCTAGGGAGGATCTTTCACCAATGAAACTAGTGGTTTGACGAGAGTTTTAGTCCTCAATCAACTTCGGAAGAACTTTTTTGTTCACTTCAGCAAATTCTTGTTATGTGTGCAAACTTTAAATCATGAAATGAGAGCCTAAACTCCAATTTATAGAGTTAGGAGGGATTAGGACACTATAAATTTCAATTATTTTTATTTTCCTCTCGAAAGCCCTCATAAGTATGTTTTAAAAACCATTTAAGTCCCCACACATCACCTAGGGTTTGTAGCTAAAAAATTAAGGACAAAAACAAAAAAAACAGCTAGGGTTTGATTATTTGATAGCTAGAGTTTTTTTTTTTTTCATTAACCTAAAATGAAATAAAATAAAACAAATGTAGAACAAAATAGAAATTTGAAAAAAAAAGAAAAAAAAAAAAATACCAGCTTGCCTCTTCAAATTTGCTTAAAAAGTGAAGAAATGCAGCTACAAATCAGTGATGGCCTCCTCCAAATCCTTCTTAAGTTCCTCTAGATGCGTCAATGGCAGCTACTAAATTGCTTAAATGATCTCCAATTACTTTTTGTCCTCATTAAATCTGTTGGTTTTCTTTCCAATGGCATACAATTTTTGCTCAAAAGGTTGTTTTTCTCTCCTTGTGCTTGAAAACAAAATGAATGACTCTTTAGGGTGGAGGGGACAATCTTAAGTGCTTTTGTTTTGAGTTAAAATTGTTTTTTATTTGTTTTTTGTTGACTTTTCTGTCTATCCGCTTGGCAAAGTCTGAGGCTTGGGACTCGCCAAGTCTGGCAAGTCTTGCAAAACTCGAGTCCCTAGGCCTCAGGTAGCTTGGCTCACCTGTGGACTTGCTAAGTCTGGGTGAGTCCAGGTGAGTCATGTAACTAAGGTTTTGTCCCCCTTAAGTAGACATCTAGGGGGCTTAGACAAAGTTTTTTTTAAAAGTGCAAAGGCTTGAGGGAAAATAATTTATTTGATTATTTAAATTGCCCTCTTTTCCTCCAACTCTATATGAAGGGGTTTTGGCCCTCGTTTCCTTATGGAAGTTTGCATACATAACAGGATGTTGTTGGAATGAATTGAGAAGTTCTTCCGAGGTTGATTGAGGATGGAATCCCTTGTCAATATCCATTGGTTTCCATGGTGAAAGATCCAATCTAGCTGGTTTGGTGTTTTCCCACAGGGAACACATTGATTTTTATAGAGTTTGGTAATCTAAGGTTTTGAGAAATAAATATTTTCATGGTCTTTTGATGGCAGATTGGAGTTTTATTTTTGGATAATGTTGAGTGATGAGTTTTAGAAGTCTTTAGAGTTTTTTCTAATGGTAATGTTGCAGGGGTTTGAGACTGGCCATACAACTACCTAGGGAAGGTTGTACCCCATATCCATGCTCAGAAAGTGATGAAAATGTTGCACAAATTTCAAATGCCTACTGGGTTTGCTTCTTCAATTTTGGGTGATCGAATTAGTGCTATCCTTTAAGTGTTATTACAGCAGATTTAACTTTCTGGAAAGGCCGTACCTATCTAGGGAGTTGGCATGGGATTTGTGGAGTCTAATGATTTGCGGTAGGGAGACTATTATTCACCAATAAAGAGGCATCAAGATACTTGCTACTGTTTACAGAGTATTTGGAATTTTTTTGGGTCAGTTTGGTGCTTTGGTAATGATTTCGTAAAAACTGCTTCTGTTTCTCCAATGATCAGCAATGTGGGCTAGACTGAAATTAATTTCCAGAATTGCATATGGCCCTTTGAGCTGCTTTGCAGCTGTTTGTGGGAATCCAGGCTTTAGGAAGGAGCTCTTACTGTTGGTGTAGTCTGTTCCAGCAATGTTGGACAAGAATCCTTGAAGTTTTCAATTACCTTGGCCATGATTTAAGGATTGCAGCTGTTGTAACTGTTAACTTCAGCTGTAGCAGACCTGAGATTTTATTTATCATGCTTTCTTACCAAGGTACTTGTGATGTTGAACATTTAAATCTTCCTTATATGGTGAATGTTAACTTTGTGAGTCTATGACCAATTTTATGAGCAGCAGTTGGTTGGAAATTATGACAGTGAATAAATATTTATCTTCTGTTCTAAATCTCATAACAACAGTGGGTTCGAATACTGCAAGGTATTTAGTCGACTCTTAATGCCAAGTTTGTAACAGCTGAAGGATGCAACTTGCAAACTATATCAAACTTGTGATTACAAATATGTTAATTACATGTTCAATGCATTTCATGATCTTGATGTTTTCTGAGATAAGTTTTTTAAAAAGAAAAAGGGGTGTTTTCACAACAGATTTGTCAAATAAGAACAAACTTATTAGGAAGCTGATAAATTTCTTTAAAGTTATTTAATTTTCTACTTCTCAAGGTTAGAATTCCTAGCCCCATACTTGAATTCGAATCTTGTATATGCATTGGAAAGATTTCATTGATAACTAACGAATTTAGGTTGGACAGTCACATAAGCAGAGACAGTTGCCAGTTTCAAATTGAATGGCTTAAAAAATGCAAAATACAGAAGTAGAAAAATATAAAAACAGAGAAAGATGTTCTGAAATTTGGTCAAAACTTGCGCTTGGATGGCCTAGGATGTTTTTAAAAATTCTTCATTCCTTCCTGAGAAGTAATGGGCCCATTTGTTCCTAGTTTCTGGTTTCTGCACAAGATGATGAAATTTTTGATTAATTTGAACCTTGGTGAATCACTTACCCTAATGCAGAAAATGCCTTCCCTTTACTACATGATGGAGTGGAATTTGATGATTCCTCACCTCCTTGATTAATGTGTTAATTATCTGATCTGTATGGATTGGAGTGGCAGTGTCAGGGTTCAATTCTATGCTTTTTAGTTGTTCATCAACATCTAATGTGTCCAATAATGGTGAAAGATATGGCCGATGTAATCCTATACTGAACATTAGATGCAACCAAAGACATGATTGCTAGTTGGATTCAAATCCATTTACATGCTCCTCCCTGGTAATGGTGTATAGACCATATCATGAATGCCTAAGTTTCCTATTTGGGCCTTAAAGTCTTTCTTTATTTAAGTGCAAGCAAAGGCTGTATCCCCTAGAATTGATGAAGTATATGATGTTGGTCATGTCGTTGCTTGTATTTATTAATGGTTCATTGCAAGAACTTGTGAACATGTTGCTGATTATGTTGAATCCTTTTGACAAATCTAGCAGCACTATCGAATTCCTTATCTACATTTGGTGATACCTCATTTAACACAACAAACAATGCTATGTCAATCGGTTCAAATGGTTGAAAGTTGAAGGCAGAATCGGAATAGGTTGTGTCTAGCGGAGGCATGTAGAGCTCGAGTGTAGCTATGTTGGATATGGGGCAAGTTATCATCCCATGTGGATGGATGCTTGAAGTGGTACATCTGGAGAATGTGTAATATGTGTAGTTGAAAACTTATGACTGCTCATCTATCTATTAATGGAATACTGTGGATCTAGGCATTTTTACTCAACATGTCATAGTGAAGACTAAAACTAGTTGAGAAATCTATGTTCTTGTTTGAAAACAATGGTTGTCGTAGACTGAAATTGATTGTTACATTTTCAAATAACATCTTGGTTATGTTTTTTGTAAAGACTTATTTATTGTATGGTATCAAATTTGCCATTTTTTTGAACCTATTAATCACAACATGCACACAACCATGACCATTTTTCCTTGGGGACGTGTCTCCTAAATGAAATTCTTGTTGTAGAAACAATGATGTCTTGGGTATTGATAGGATAGGGACAAAACATCCCCTTGCCATCCCGTTGTGTGGCATCCCCATATTGACTAGTCCTTGGGACAAAACATCGACTATACTTGTTCACTATGGACATAACTACAAACCTTTACCAAGCAAATAAAGATAAGATCGCACATGCAACTAATGATCAAAAATAGTTTTGTATGTTTTGAATTGAATCCCCTCAACTTTGCTTATGCATGTGCAACTTAGAGATCATGCATGTGTGATCCTTTGAATGATTATTACCTTGAGCCCACAAACGACTTAACACAAGTTATAAAATTGAATCATACAAGTGGGTAGAACCTAAGTTACTCCTAAACTACCAAGAGGAACAAGAGAGATACAATTAAATTTAAAGATTGATCATTTCAACATTCTACCAATTGGAACTAGAGATGCACACATGTACAAATCAAAGATTCAAGAGACAATCGCACAACATAAATCTACTTCAATAATCCATCACTAATCAGTAATATTTATCACTCACTAAATAAAAGACTATTATAGGAAGCCTTGCTATGCTTTATAGTGTTGACACACCAACTAATACCTAATGCAAAAAATAAGCAATTGTGATTTGAGAAATCTTGTGTCACTCAGATTATTCCCTAATTCATTTAGGTCAGCTATGGAGACATCCAAATTGTGGAGAGGTCTTTGCTTGATCATACCTTCCTTTGGTTCATGCAATGCATTTCTAATTTTTGCAAAGTAATGTCATACAATAGTTGATTTCGTAGACTACCTATACAAGAAGTGGATTGACAACCAAATTCTACATGAAAATACAACATACATAGAGAACCAACAAGTTGCCCTCGAACACACGTGAAGATGAGGTTCAACTTTTAGGAGAGTGGATGTGGTTTTCTCTAAATTTGAGAATTATTTATAGAAAAGTCTTGTCCTATTTGGAAATTCAATCATAAAAAACATCTACATCAATTTTGCTCTTAAAGTTTGGAGTACCAAAACTTACCTAGATTTTGAATGCCACTAACCAGGCTTTCTATCCATGATTTTGACACACTCGTTAATTATCTTAGACATCCATCTTTTGAGAATTGCTTAATAAACTCTTTGAAGGCATATGAGGAGTCAATAGTTCATTCATCGGTACCAATCTATGATCATTTGTGTCTATCAAGATGATAATCTAATGGATCTCTTGTCTTCAACCCATGTTTTGAATATCCTAACTATGTTCGATGGTATATTATGGAGCACTCAGCCTCTCATACAACTAATTTGTAACATCCCGTCTTATTTAGCCTTAATATCTCTGTATTTTTTACTTTTAGTGTATTGAAATTTCGTTAGACACCTTGCACTAATTGTATATGTGAGATTCCTGAGTATTGTTTGTGTGGCAAATTCTTGATTCAGTGTAACAATTGTAGTACACATTAATGTAGAAATCTTTGCACAACATCTCTAAAGAACATTACATCAAATATATAACCAATCCCCTATTACATTTTAAATTCTTATATTTACTATAATCAATTACACAGAGAATTAAATTGTTTGCAAAGTTTTAGGAAAATACCAATTCAGACGCATTGTCTTTTGTGAGGTGTGCTTCCTCATGTCTCCCTTGTAAAGCTAGACCAATTCTCCAAATACCTTACGCACTCCACTCTACAAGCATCTATGACTAGCATGAGAAAAAGAGTAGTGAATGGCTACAGAACTAGGTTGCCGGTTCAGGTTCGAAGAACCCAGTACGGCAAAATTTTGAAAACGGGTTTGGGTTCGTTAGTACAAAAACATGTAAATTATATATATATATATATTTTGATATTTGTGAAGCCTATAAGCATGAATTAAAATTTGCATGTCACATAGCATCATATAAACAACAAAACAAACATAAACTTGTAATCATAGCATCATGATCATACCATAATAGCATCATATACATCAAGTTTAATATCAAAATGACAAAATATTCAAGTATCATTGTTTCAACTTTCAACAATATAAACTTAAAGTTTAATCATAAAATGGATCATCTAATTCATCCTCCTCCTCCTCCTCCTCATTGACATTAGATGAGCCAATGCCACTTGCACTTGCACTATAAGTTGGCTCAATTTCCGAGTCATCAAGTGTCAATGCAAGAAGCTGAGAAGCAGGAGCATCCAAATCAATATGCTCTGGCTCTATATCCCACATCTTTGTTTCCCCTTGTGTGTAGTCATGTTGTTTGTGTGAAAGAAGACGTAGGTTGGAATGCACATATACTAAATTCTCCGCTCTTTTTGATAGTAGCCTATTGCGCTTTACAGAGTGGATGAAAGAGTATGTGCTCCAATTTCTTTCTGAAGCAGATGAACTAGCAACCTATGAAGACAAAGTAAACAATTAAAGTTATACATTACTAAAAATAAAATTACTAGCAACTTATGAAGACAAAGTAAACTATAAATAATTAAATAAACTAAAACTTGTAAATTAAAAATTTTAATTAATTAAACAAACTTGTGATAAAACTTTTATAGCGAGGGGTTGTAGGTGTTGGAAGCATGTGCCAAGGAAGTACCACCAGCTATGAGCATCCTTCTTGGATCTATGACGAAGTGCATCAACACTTAGACCATTCCCATTTGCGAATTCTATGAACTCATTTGTAACAACATCTCGTAAATCATCATCGGAATATGGTCTAAGAAATGCTGCCTTGTACCCATCAGATACTTCTAGATCTCTCCATGGTGGAATCCTTCCTGGTTTATCATGAAATTGATTGCTATAGTACTTAGGTGTCAAGGCATAGGCAAGAAGGTGCAAAGGATTGGTCATCTTATTCCACCTTTCTACAATAATTACTTCCAGTTCTTTGAAGAATTTCTCTTGAGGATCATTCTCTTTTTCATTTATAGTGACCTTTATTTTTTCAAGCATTGAGTCAATGCCATCATAAATCTCACCTATGCAAGGCCTATCCATGTCTGTATAGCGAATCATGCTCATGATGGGCTCAGTGATACTTAGGAGATATGTAACAAGATCCCACCATTTCTCACTCAATATTCTATCCCTAATTTTTTCTGCCCTCTCAGTGCTACTTTGCTTCCATACAGTCCAATTGGTGCTGATCACTATATTGCGTAGTGCCACTCTAATTTTCACAAGTCAGTCTTAAGAAGATTGTGTTTGATGAAAACGGGTCTCAACAACCTATAACACAAATTAATGCCAAATGATTAAAAAATAAAGCCAAACTTAAAAGAAGAATACACAATATAGCTTACACGATGATATTATGAACATTGAAAATTAAAAAAAGTCAGAAAATGTAAAATTAAATTACTATTTCACTTACCTTCAATAGTTCCAAATTCGAATAGGTTCTAAAAATCCCTTGAGACATGTGGTGGTTTGTGATGAACATCTGGATGTCCTCAGCCTTTGCATACACATCTCTGATCCATTTTATTTTTTGCCCAATCCTTTGTAGCATAAGATTGAGTGAATGTACCGCACAAGGTGTCCAAAAGATGTGATCATAGCGTTGCTCAACCAACAAACCAGCAGCTTTACAATTTTTTGCATTGTCCGTTATGACTTGGACAACATTGCGGGATCCCACGGACTCAATGGCAGAGATGAGAATTTTTGCAATAAATTGGCCATCTTTTATTTGGCCCTCACAATCCATAGCTCTCAAAAACATTGCCCCTTTAGGGGACACTGCTATCTTTCCACCCATCTGAAACAATTGTTACACCTGTCTCAACCCATGAATCCCTTATGGGTTTCAATGCATCTTCAACCCTCTTCACCTCTTTCTCCAATAATGTTCCACGTACCTTCTCATAACCGGGGCCCTTATACCCTTTTGGAGCCTCATTAACACTTTTTATCATTTGCTTCCAATACGGGGAGCGAACAACATTGAATGACAACCCATTTGCATAAATGCACCTTGCTATATCTTCGTCAGCATTGTCTCTACTCTCATTTTGAAATGCGGTTTCTAAAGGCCCCTTTGTTCTTTTACGTGTCAAGGGCGGTTCACTTTGAGGTTCATTTGTGGCAAAGAAGGGGTGGTCTTCTACTACAATAGTGGGATTAGAAGGGCCTTGCATTCCCTTTGTTTTCTTTGATGCGGTTTGGTTCAATCTACGGGCTTCCCTCTCTTCTGCTGCCTCATGCTCCCTAATATATTTCATCACTTTCTCATCTGGTATAGGTTTACCATTTTTTCGAGGGCATTTTTTGATGCCTCTTCCTTTTATTCCACACAAATGGCCTACCACCTGATAATATGAACTATTATGTTCAATATCACATCCATGGCATTTCCAACGGAATCCCCCACCTCCCGGAAGTTGTTTTATAATGTCCACATATTTCCATAAGGGAGAATTTGGATCATTTCTTTGTTTTGCAATTATTTGTTCATTGCCAATGGAGGAAGATGTAGATGCCATTCTAGTTCCTATGGCAAGAAATAATATAAACATATTCAAAAACAAAAACTAAATAATGAAAAAAAATTCAAGTTTCATGTTTGACAATTTGTGAAACAAAAATAGTTGGAAAAAAATGTTTAAAAACCTACCTCTTGCAGCCAATGGAAGCTTGAAAATGTATGGAAATGATGCTGCAACACTTGTTGAAGCTTCAAAAATCAGTCTTCAACTCCTCCTCTTTGATCTTGGAAGCCAAATTTTGTTCACCCTTTCTTCAACCTGCTCTCATAAAACTTTTGTTTGCAACACAAATGAGGTGAAATGAGTCAATAAAATGTTTTAGAAGTCAATTTTAGGTTATAACTTTCACTTTTTACAAGGCGGAATTGAAAAAAAAATTAAATTTTCATTGTTTTTTGACTTTACAGGCCGCCCAACAGCTTGGGTTCAACTGGGTCCGCCCGGGTTCGACTGGGTTCGACTAGGGTTGAACCCACTCTGGGTTTTCCGAACTCTGGTCGAACCGGACCGGTACCAGGGGGGGCCAGAGGCGAACCCGGTAACCTAGCTACAGAACATTGTCTCCACTTATCATTGATAAAATCACCCAGTCAAAGCAAAGGTATATAGCCAATTCTGGTGCAGTCAATCAGTCATTATTCATACTTGTGTAAATATAATCTTCAGTTACGAATAATTTTGAATCGTCTTATTAGTTACGACGGCTATCAGGCCCTGCCAGATATATAATAGTCAACCTGTGACTTCTGTGATACCTTATGCTACTCCCATGGGCCTGGAAGCACTGATGGATACAAAAACTCCAGAATAGCCCTTTCACATGACTTTTCCTTTGTCCCGTGCATTTGATCAATACTGAACAATATCAATGTCTACGCTACCAAACCAATATCAATAGCCACATCTATTTTCATTCAATCGTAATCTTCATCAACAAATAAACTTTCACCTTGAGCCGAAATACTTATGTTCTACTCAATAATACTCATAGCCCGAAGATAAGGTTGATATCATCCATGCCTGTCAAGGTTCAACAGTAATATGAGAACCAAGGTAATATATGTTGCGTGAGATGTTCTGTTGTTCCGCTACAAAGAATTGCACTTCCATTACCAAGCCAGAAAGATTGTTCAGTCTTAACAGTACCACGATAATATCATCATTTATCTCACCACCTGGAGAGAACTCGGTAAAGGAATATGGGTCAGACTCTCATACCAATAGGGACACATAGGTTACTACGCAGACTCAGAATAAAAGACTCCTGCCGTATTTTTCCCTGTACTCATGCACAATTCAGAAATCCAAAGAAACTCCAATCAAACTCTTGTATAATCCCAACAAATCACTACAAACTTCCATATTTTAAAATACTTAATATAGTTTTTTTATTTCATTCGCCTCCACACATCAAATATGTTAAAGCATGATAGACTTCAAATTAAATTATATTGGCCAACCACGGCTAGCCAGACAATAGGTTCCCATTATACTTCCTTATATTAATCACCACTATTCATCCTAATACGTATATTAAAGCCAAATAGACATCAGATAAGTTGAATAATATAACTGTAATTTCCATATAAAATTAGGCACAGGCATTCGAATACAATACAGACTGTTGTTACGATATCAGCTATCTCAATATTCTGAATGGTACAGTAATCACCAAATACAATTCCGATGCAGTGGAAACATAATTTCCAATTAATTAATCAACAACACCTGCATGATATCATTATATTCTGAAGATAAAATAAGTACCTCTTATTTCTTGAATACTAAAACCCTGTGAATAACTCAAGATCAAAGTTGCATGGACATGGATACATATACAAATATAGATACGGTATCGGATACGGATACGGCCATTTTTTAAGACCCCCAATACGAATATGGCTGGATACGGCATTCATAAAAAACACATGCACATATACAACATAATTTTCTAAGTTATTAGAGGAGATTTTCATTACTCCAAAGGCAATAGACGCATAATTGCTACATAAATAATAATAAGTTGATTTAACAATTTACAATATGCAAAAATAGTGGAGTTGCATTGGAAGATAACCCAAAATATTGGGTCGCTGAAATAAAAAAACATTTCATTTGTCTTTCTCATTTTGCGTAGGTTTTGTTTATACCATTTTTTTTTTGAGTATTGGATGAATGAAGTTTTTTAAAATTAAATTTAGGGAGATTTACATCAAGTTTTTAAAAAATCAAATCATGTAGTTATGGTATGGTTGGAAATCAAGGTTTTTTTGGCATGCATGGGTACAATATCCGATGTGTATCCGGGCTGTATCGGATACCTGTCCTTTTCGGATACAAGGATACGCCCGCCCAAGGAAGGACATAGGAGTTTCCAGCTACTCTGCTCAATATTCTAATTCCTGAAAACTCCATTTTCAGTCCAACTGAGAAATCTGATTGGTTCCTCCAAGTCTAGCTAGGGCAGATAGTTTCACTGCTGAAGATAGTTCTTTCAGGTCTCCATCTCGAGCCTATAAATCTTAGCTATTTCTCAGAAACTAAAATATGAGAAAATAAATCATTCCATACCTTTTTCAAACCCAAGGATTCCGTTCATAACCTTATTTTTTCAGTTTTTCGATGGTTGGCTCATTAATGACTTTAGGTAAGGTCACTTAGTTATTATTTGGATACTTTTGCCATAAAGTGATTTATTTATATTTTAATATTAACCAAGCATCACTTTGTTTTTAATAATTATTAATTAAATATTGTTTGCCTTCGATAATTTAGGACAACATAATAATAATTAAATAATTATCTGTTTTTCCATTATTGCTGAAAAATGGGACATTACATAATCTGAATTAAGTTGGTGAATTAGGACAATACTTTAGTTGAGGAACCTAGCATATTATAAGGAGAAATTGAATAAACTCAAACAAAATACAGTTGTCAATAGATTCTTGTTTAAATTGAGAGTTTATGCAAAAATGAACAAACTCTATAGGAGTGATGTATGCATTCTAGTTCGTTTACATGCTTTGGATATATTTGTTACAAATCGTTGGAGAACAACAAACAAAAAACTTAATAAAAATAGTAGATTAGGAATTTTGCCAGAACCAAAGGGACACCACACTTGGTAGTGACAAATGTATGCCTTGGAAGTTGAGATGTATTGTCAGATAAGTCTTAACTTTATTCAAAACTAAAAGAAATTGGAGATATTAAATTTTGGTACTCTTCTTGAGGTCATACCTCCTAGCCCATTATTCAAAATTGAAAGTTATTATATATATTGGAAAGCCTAGGCAATGAACTGATAAATCTGCATTGGAATGTAAGAACAGTCCAATAGTTGCATCACCAAATTCTACTCTCAAGGAGCTAGAAAATGTGAAATACAAAACGTAGGAAAAATACCCAAAAAATAAATATCTAGAAATTATAAACATCTGCTCAAAATTTTCCACTTGTATGGCCTGATATTTTTCCCTTAATGCTTTGATACCATCTAATCCATAATTAGCATGAATATTCGATTCATGATTTGCCAATACAAACTTATCATTCCTTATGTGCTGATCCAAATTTCTACGATAGTGAAACAACAGCCTAAGGTTGTATGTTTGTGCCGGAACAACTCTATGACTTCTTCCGACATCATATCTTCTTTATTAAATTACACACATGCCAATATTCTTTCTTTTAAAGCCTATATTCCAGATTTCATACCCTTCCCAAGCTACCACCAATGTGGGGCTCTTCATTATTCCACAAGATCAATATTGTAGCGAAGAGTATGTGGTTCTTTAACTTGTGTGGCATTGAATTCAATTTCTATTCAATTAGATGCTTTCTCAAGTGCTTGAGTTAGTGAAGCAATCAAATGAATAAAAAACACACATGAAAAAGAGACAGTCACAAGGATTTATTTGAAGAAAACCAATGTGGAAATTCTCAAAACAAGTGAACATATGCTTTTTAATCTCTATTGTCATCTTGCAAGTTCTTACTAGCCAGTTGTTACCCCTACAGAACTCTGTTTTTTTGACCTCCTGTTAGTATGTTGTTGACAAATCATGGGTATCACATCAGGGACAAGCTAGTTGATGTGCATGCAAGTCCAAATTTGTCAAAGTGGTCTTCTTGTTGGTCTTATTTGTTTTGACATTGTTTTGTAGAAGAGGAAGGTGATTTCAACAAGTTCAAAACTATGGAAACAATGAAGGACATAAATATATGTGTAGAAGGATTGAAGGGTTAAATTATGTCACACTCAAGAAAAAGTGACGAGAGATGTTTCAGGCAATGAAATCATGAAGTCATTTAGAGGAACTTTAATTTGGACAAATGAATATAAGGAAAAGGGAATAAAATGGCAAGTTATGGACTCAGTCTCACTATTTGAAGGGTCAAGTTGACACATATCAACACCTAGGAGATGGTTAAGTAGTCATAATTGAGCATCTATGTTTGACAAGGTGAATGCCACTTATATGGCACTCTTAAATTTTTGTGGGGCCAACATTAATCTACACCAAAAGGAGGTCTAATAACCACCAAATCAACACCATATAACTTTAGTCAGGTTTGCCTTACGTTCGGGTGCACAATTAGATGAGTTCCACCTGTCCAAAGCTCTGCTCAAATGGTGGCTAATGTCACATGGATCAGTGACGAATAACTTAAATGAAAATATTGGAAATGGGGCATGCTTTGAAGATGGTTTGACAGTTCTAAATTAGTGGCAAAAGCATGGTTAAAACAGTAGAAATCCATTCCAGCCACATAAAGTCCCATAAAGACCATTCCAAGTGCACTTTTGTTAGGCACAAAACATGCCAAATTAGTGGTGTAGCTTTGTAACCACTTTGCCACAAATCAGGTGTGCATTATCAATAATTAAAATGGTACAAACTTCTCCCCAAACATGGTTAATCAAGTAGAAATCTGTGCCCAAGTAGAAATTATGAATTGCAAGTCAAAGTTGCAATTTGGAGTTGGTTTAGCAATGTGAGAATAGTGCCTAGATGTTGGCAAATCGTTAAGTAGCGAATGCTTTAAATTGAAACATGCAATATGTCATTCTAGGTGCACTTTTCTAGTGTTTGAGCCAAGGGAAAAGTTCACCCAAGTATGAGAAATGCCTGACAAAGTTTTGCCTGGTGAAAATTGGCTAAGAAAGGTAAATTGCAGTTCAAAACATATGGAGACATCCGTGAATGAGGGTTTCAAGTTTCACAAACAAGAGTAATTTATCCAGTATACAATTATGCTACTAGAATTGCAGTAGAAAATGGGGGTTTGGGCTACAGCTTTTGTTCAAATCCTGTAGGATGATCTAGTGTTGTCATGATTCATAGTTCTCAAAATTCATCAGTGTCCAGCTTGAGGTTATTTTTGATCCAAAGTTTCAGTTTTAGAACATCTGGAAAAGTGAAGAGTGTTTATCATGACAAGATGAAGTGTTTATCAAGACAAAGATGGACTGTTAATCAAATTCCATGGGTTCCAGGAAAAGTTTGCCAAGCGTAGAGGATTCAGCCAAATTTGCAAGTCAAAGATATTTCTAATTTGCAAAAAATAGCTTAAATGGCAAATGTTGCTTTTTTTGAAGGGGCTGTTGGGAACTTATTTGTAGGATTTCATTTATTTAGTTGATTTAGAATTAGTTTGGTTTGGGATCCTTTGTTATGGAGGATAGTGATAGGTTTTTTTTAAAGTGGAGCGTGAAAGGGATTATATATTAAATAAGTGCCTTGGGCATAAAATTTCATATAGGAGCTGATGCTATGATTGCTATGCGACATAATTCTTTATTCAAATTTTGAAGTCGAATCATTGTGTTTGTGGATGTGAGAAGTTGAAAGTCAGCAATAAAGGGAGATATTTGTTTAACTTTGCATAGCACTTATCTTCAATTCCTCAAAGTACCTTTATATTCTTTGAAGTACTTGCTTCGTTCAGCAATCTTGCATCACATTTGTGACTGCCATTTAAATACCCTTAGTATTTAAAATCAATGCAGTTCATATACACCTACTGGTTGCTTCTTTAATTGGTAGGTAGAATTGGTTAGCTTAGTTCTATAAAAAAGATATCTTTGTGGTGGAGATGAGAATTTTTATGTCTCATGCTCATATCTTTGACAATCTAGATTGGTCATGTTTGCTTTGAAATTCTTCTTCACATTCAAAACTCTAAAAAGATCATATTGCGTTAAAAGCTTGGTCTTAGATTTTAGAAAGTAGATTAGATCAGGGAGCTTCCTCGGAAAATTTGAAGAGAAGATTTCTCATACAGTTTCTACATTAATTAGTCTTGAAATAGACAAATTAAAACACCAACATAGCCAAGTGCCCAGCTTGAGCCTTCAAGGGCATTATGGCTTTTGATAGCACCTTTACAATGCTATCTTTGCTTGTTTATTGTGGATTACTTGACATGCTCAACTGCTGAAACATTTTTTTTGTGGTTACGTCATACCTCAAGAACTACTACCACCTGGCAATTCTTTTCAATGGAACTGAATCTTCTTCAATGTCTTTACATGATGCCTATGGGGTATAATTATGCTAAGGATAAACAAATGAACTGTAAAGAGAGTTCTAAAGGCCTCCCACATGAAAAACCAGAAGAATTACCAAATCAACTTCTTTTTGTACTTTTAATTATACTATTTTGTCTTAAATGATACGTTTTCCTACATATTTGAAACTGCTGTATAATTTCCTATTCTTTTGAAACTTTTACAAGGTTTCTTACACTGCTGCTATAACAAAATTTTCAATGCAATGGGTCCTCAGATATGCCCAGCACGTAAACTGTTCCTCTGTTTCTCAATTTTAACTGTGTATTTATGCCTTTCCTATTTCAATCATAATAGTATTAAGAGCATGTCTTAGACTTTAATTTAGTCACATAAACTAAGGAGTACAGCGGATTGCCTTATATGCAATTGGTTACAAATTTTGTTGTGCCAACTATTTTAAATCCTTCTTTTTCAGCAACAACACCACAAGGTATGATTGATGAAAGAAAACACAAAATTGTGGATTTATGTGATGTGTATATTGAGGAAACATAAAACTGTTTATGGCTCAGAATTCTGAGTCATCAGGTGCACATTCCACCCAACAAGCTCGATTCATTCATATGGGTGCTTTGTTTCCAGCCCATGCAATTGTAGATATGCTTCCTCAACTCAACCCAAAGGCTCCTACAGATATGCATGCCCCTCCTGAACAAAGATAGTTTCTTCAATCATAAATTGGCAATTTTTTGTTTCAAATAAATAGATTCAGGGGTAAATGGTTTGTTTGAATGCTTGGTATAGTATTGATAATGCAAGAATCCTTGAATTATATATTATAAGACTCGATTACAATGGTAAATGATGTTCTGAAGATTTAATGACTAGTTTCTGTCCGCTCTTGATTATGACATTTAGTTTTAGTTATGATGAACACTTCCGTTGCTGCCAATCATATTCAACAAGTTATATTGTTTCATTTATGTATTTTTAGGATGTTGATGCACTTGAATATAACTAAAATTAGTGACTACCTTGTAGATGGTTTGACAAACTATTAATTGTGCTCTGAGAAAATCCTTTTTAAGAGTCTCCTTGTACAATGTGAAGGTTTCTTATTTTAATGACTAAGTCCTTACTCTTCAGGTCGTAATCAAAACGTTATTTATTTTTATGTATGGAATGCCATTTTAGTTTTGTACTAGATGTCCATGGTGACATAATTGGAACTCCAAGAAGTGCATACGAATAATTATTGCCCTGGTTATCATGCTTTCACTCTACTTTGTTTGATATAGATATATTCTACAAGTCAAAACTGAAACTATTGAGCTTGTGCAGGAAATACAAATGATGAATTTTTCTTTGGGTTATAAGCATATATGAACTGAGTCAATGTTTGGTGTTAAGTGGAAGAAAGACATGGAATTTTTCTTCTTCCCCGATGATTGAAGAGGACTTGTGGCTTGTTACTTGTTGCTTAAACTGCTATTTCAGTAACTGGATTTTTCATTTCTTATCATCTGAACATCAGCTAGATTGTGATGAACCCTTGCTGGTTCAACTCTTCAACCTGCTGTAATTTGTAGATCTTCTTTGTAATTTTTAATTATTAAGATGGTCTTTCAGAAATAGACAGAAGTTGCAGAAGAGGGTTTCTTTAAGTTGCAACACATATTGAATAATACATGAATTTAATCAACTGAAACAATGAATTGGAGAATTTAGAAGCATACCCATAGGTCCTTGGCCAATTTATTGAAAAGAAAGAATAAATCAGCAACTTACAAAGTTCTGATTTTTATTCTGGAACAATTCAGATCTGCTCTTATTTAAATACTAAGACACCCAAACAGTGGAAGATGGTGCCAATAAATGAGCAAGCTGTGTGTTTGGGAAAAGAAGCCTCCAAACCATAGAAGAATCAACAACAAAACAGTAAATAGGAAAACCCTACAACAAATCTGCCTTGTAAGAAGCCAAATCTGCCCCAATTCAATTCAATTTGACTTCTGAATGAAGCCAACCAAGCTGCAACAATTCGATTGATCTTTCACAATCTCAAAGCTACTGAATTCTGAAGAATGCACGCTCTCCAAAACAGGTCCAAACCCTAGCCGCCATAGCCAAGTGCTCAGAAGAAAATGTCAAATGCTCAATATCAAGAATGAGGTTTAATTTCCATCTTGGCTGCCTAAATACCCAAAAGGTGTGATTTTTGGCAATTAGGGATTTAAAAATAATAACTTGCTTTTAGGGTTCCCAACTTAACCCTAAAAGTCACACCTAGCTTAGGAGATAATAAATCTTCACTTAAATAAATTTAAGTGATGCACTTTATGATTTTATATTAATATTTCATTAAAATATTAATTGCCTGTGGAACCACTAAAAAATTCATATCTCTCTCATTATTGCTCGGAAACTGAATCTGTCAGAAGCTAGGGTCACAATTCATCATGTCAATGAAAATAGGACCATGTCTATTTTTAGCAATTTTTCCCTAAAAAAATAGGAAATCCTCATAAAGTGTCAGAAACTGATGAAATGAAGACCAGAACTGAACTCAACACTGAACTAGAACAAATAGACAAACCACTCCTCAAGATGCTGCATTATTGACCCCTTTATCCATACTCTGTTAGCCTACAAGGGTCCAAAAATAAGCTAACTCCTCAATCCCAAGTCCTTGACTAGGATGGGGACATTACATAGATGTTGTCTTTGTGTTCGAGCCTTGCTCAATTAAGACTACCTTTGTTGTTTGCATTGGAATAAAGTGGTTTTTGAACAGGAAATATTCTAACAATTTGGTTTCTTAAGATTGTATGTTTTATGTGCTTAATTGTGAGCTGTTAAGAAAACACACTTTCCTTTTGTTTTGTGATCTGCATTGATACCAATATGCCTACTGTCTTTTACAATTTTAATTAATTAATTGAGTTGCTTTCTAAAATGTGATTGCTTTATGTGAAACTTTTTTGTTGGATCTACATAGTGGTTTTGATGCTTGCAATGCTTTACAGGAATAGAAGCAAGAGGTTTTATTTTCGGCCCTCCCATTGCATTAGCAATAGGTGCCAAATTCATTCCAATGAGGAAACCAAGAAAGTTGCCAGGTTTTGTTACACTACCTTTGTTCCTAATGCTTGGCTTGTTATATGCGCTTTTCGGGTTGTTAAGACTTTTTGTATGTTCATGTGCATTTTTGGCAGGACATGATATCTATGTCTTTGACTCGCTGTCAAGTTATAAGCAAGATTGTGTTTCTGAATATTGATGTTGTTATAAGTCTTTAATAAACAAATTTTATTCACAACAGACGATGATTGCATTCAGATAAGACATCTTTGAAGCTAGATTTAGCTGCAAGGAGTATGTGGTTTTCATATAAGATCATCTTGCTAGATAATATGTATTAACTGACATCTTTGTATGCCTTCTCTTGATCTTGAAGCATATCAGGAACCCTCTCATCCTTGGAATATTTGTATGCCTTCTCTTGATCTTGAAGCATATCAGGAACCCTCTCATCCTTGGAATATTTAGTCAGTATACTTCTTCCATCAGGGTCCATCTGTAGATACACTAGCTGGCCTAGACAAAGAATCTACAACCACTTTATGCACCCTTTTTTTATTGATTGCCAAGTCAAATCCTCAAGACTTTCTTACTCCTTTCTCGTTTCAGTCGAGGTTAATAAAATGGGTTTTAGGATTTGATGGTCTGTTCTGATGATGAAGGATTGCCAACAGATACAACTTGAATATTATGTGACATTCATGAGAGGCAGAATTCTTTTTATCAAAAATGCATTGTAAGGTCTCCTTTCAATCTAATATACTGCTTTCAAAATCAGTTGGTTGATGATTTTTGCATGATAACCACCCCTATGGAAAGGAATCATTGCAATACAGATGATTGCAAAATATCTTGAAGTGTACAAGTTTGAAAGTCACTAGCTGTTTTATTTGTTGGAAAGTGGCCTCTATTTGCATCTACTTATATTTATAATTAGCTCTTAGTAAAAAATAATCTTCGGGTGCCATGAATCCTTTGAAACCTCTGACAAATATTCTATAGAAATTGTATATATCATTATATTAATCTTTTCACATTCTCAGTGGTTATCTAATATAGGACGCCTTGAGTCTTAGGTGGATCAATTTTGACCCTGATAGGCCGAAACTAGGGTAAAGAATAAACTAGGCTCAGCTTGGTCTAAGTGTCAATCCGGGGATCGTAATCTTGTGAAAGGTATCATGGCTATTTGCACAAGGGCTGTAGGTAGAAAGCTGAGTGGGGATGAAATGCAGCTAGGAACCACAGAAACTACTTAAGTAAAAATCTAGTCTAATTCCTCTATTCTATTTCTGTGACAACTATGACATGAGCTGCAACAATCTGTGACAAGAACATCAATAATTTATAGCTCTAAAACATTTCGATCTAAAAATTACAGTAAGATAAAGTACTGATAAATCGTTCAACAAGTAATACCACAATTCATGATCGAATTACAAGCGATAAGAATCAAACTGTTCTCATGATTAATGCAGAAATAATTCACTCCAATCAATAACAAAATAACGCTACAGAAACACACAAACTGAAATAATAAAAACTACTGAAATCGCCGACATTCTGAGAAGTGGGCCCTGCCTCAGTACGCCAAGTGATGAAACAAAAGAGAGCTAGTTACGCTGGATTGATCACCAGAATGTCGTTTTTATTTCCCAGAGGTAATACATAAAAATCTCTATGCAGAAGTTTTCCTTACACTGCTTATATATACAAAGCCTATAATAACCGTGTACAAGAATAGTTTATTTGTTTTTGCTTGCAGCCACCAAACTAAATAATATAATGGTCTATGTAAGACCTTTACTGCTGCCCATGGATTAAAAACAAATTTGTTATAACAGCAGCCGAGAATAGGAAATAACAGATTTTTGGTTTTTTCTCCAAACTACTAACGAGCATAACTGTTATCATGAATTCTTTCGCTTAAATTCGATCCTTCTTATGTGCTGAGCTGGAGAAGTCACGTGCTGGGCTGGAGAATCCATTTTGCAGGTGAAAGGTGGCTGTTGTATATATATATATATATTATAGCCAAAGATAGCAAACATCAAATGTAGATGGCTAGAACAATGTGAACAAATCCACCAGATGCTGAGGAAGAATACGGTCAGCAGGAGATAAAAATGAAGCCGATAAAGCACACATGTCAGAAGCAGGAATGCAGATACCATGACAATTATGATGAGCAAAGTCCACCATAGCACTGATGGAAGAAAGAGCTGAATGACCGGAAGGTTCCTGCATAGAAGGAGATAGGAAGTCTGCATTCTATAATTAGCATGTTACAATAAATACAATCTAATATTTATTTATTCACGTATTTTATCTAGAAACTAAATTAAATATTACTTATATATATATTAAATCATATGCAACATAAAATGGTAAAATGGCATGGAAATGGAATGGAAACGGAATGTGGGAATGGGTATGAAGGCGTATGAAATAAGCTAAAATATAGCATAAAATAGAACATAATTGGCTTTCATCAGACCCCTCATAAACTCTGCATCCTAATGTACAATCTTCTTTGCAAAGATACATTTGATTTCTTTTGCAAATATAGAATTTAGTTGAAATTTATCTTTCAAGGTTTTGAGATGATCCTTCATAGTTTTGCTACAAAAGGGCTATTATAAAAGAAAACTAGAATAAAATTCTTAACAGGTCTTTAGAATCCAATTCATTGTAGCTTTAGAGTTGCTTGGAGCATTTATTTGTCCAAAATTAGCCAAATTTTTCAGTGGCTAATGAGTTAGGAAGGTCATCTTCTACTTGTTGCTTTCTCTTTCCATCATTAGATGATAAAGATATTTCAAATCAATCTAAATACAATGTGACACAAACTGCAAGTGAGTTAAATGAACAACCAGCTAATAGTTGCTCAAAGTGACATAATGAAAGCAGTAAAGAAGGAGCAACAAAGAACATGGATACACAAATCTTATCATGTTTAAAAGAAATATAGGATCCTTGGGTCACTCCAAAATGTATGGAATCCACAAAATCTATACTAACCAACCAACAATATTTAACGTACTTGCAAAGACTTTACATTAGAATCTGTCCCCTTGTAAGCTCAATTATGCCTAACACTAGAGGTATCATTTTAACAACCATCACAAGAGGAACCAATCACCTTTTATGTTGACATGGTAATGTTTGATCTTCCCATAGGTGTGGGAGTTGAAGGGTTTCCCTTGCACCTTTGGTTTGGAACTAGTTGGTGGCAACAATGTAGTCAAACCCACACTTGCAAATACAACGAGTTGGTGGCAGACAAATACCATTCAAGTTTCTAAGGATCTTGTAGAAGCTCACTAGACAATGAAACTTTTTGACTTCTGCATCACTTTGTAGAAAAATTTCTCTAAGTCTAGGCCTATCCTCGACCCTTTGTAAGATATCACAAATCCCAAGTATACAAATTTCTTCATTAAATTGGACGTCAAGTTAATAACCAACTTCTTCAATTGCACAAAAACTTGTTGTAAGTTTGTAAGATAGTCCTCATTTGTCTTGTTGAATAGGGAATATCATCTAGTTACACAACTGCAAACTTGCCAAGAAATGTCTTCACAACCTTGGTCATCAACCTCATGAACATGCTTGGGACATTTATTAACTTGAATGACATCAGCATCCAATATCCACTCATACGAGCCATCCTTTGTCTTTAGTGTGGTCTTCCACTCTTCTTTGATTTTGATTCAATGATAACCATTCTTGAGGTCATTCTTTGAAAACGTATTTTTTACCCACCCAAATATTCTAATAGGTCATCCATTTGTGTAAAGTATCAACACATTATCTAGTCACATCCCTTCTTTGGTGCAAGTACAACAAACATTGTGCAAGGGAGCACTCTTGACCAAACCTCTTTCCAACAACTCTTCTACTTATCTATTCAGCTTCACACCAATATCTCAACACATTTTGTGTGGTGTATTTTTTTTGCAAAGTGAACCTTGGAATTGGATCAATGCAATTTGAAATACATGTCCACATGGTCCTTGAGTAGTGCGGCATCCTCCAGCTCCTTTGAGTTGTGCGATACCTTATCCTCTTGCATGGGCTTGAAGACTACCGTATAGCACTTCTTTGCATTTCTTACCTCCTTGAGAAACTCCTTGTTGCTTATAAGTGTCACTTGGCTTGTTCTGCCTTATTCTTTCACCTATGTCGACAACAAATTAAATGTATAACCATTCTTTCTGATTGTGAAAATGTTTTGTTTTCCATTATGGATTCGATTTCTCTCATCCTACCACAACATACCCAACAACACATTACATGCATTCATTGGGCTCACACCACACCACACCTTATTTACATAACTTGCAATATTGAATGCAACCCTACAAATTTAGTCTCAATGAGTTGTCCCCTTTGTAACCAAGAGACTATGTCAGGAACGGGGTCTGTGACAACTTTTTAACCCTAGTTTTTTAACGATCTTTGTTGATGCCAAGTTGTCTATGTTGCCTCCATCAATTATCAAGTTGCAACTATAATGCCCCCTTTTATTTGACCTTAGAGAGTAATTAAATGATTAAAATTAAGTTGTTGAAAAATAAATAAATTAAAAATGGCTAATTTTAATTATTAAAAAGGTCATAAAAATAAATAATTAATTAAATTTTAAATAGTCCTAAGCTTCTCGGGAATATTTATATTTAATTAATTAAATGTTGAACCTTTATTATTTAATTGACTTTATTATTGTCAACTGTGTTGATGTTTGTAGCTATGGTCGGATTCCTTCTATGGCCAACATAGCTAATATAATTGTCCACTTGGTCTATCGGCCTTGGACAATTATAGGTCCGATTTATATTCATTTGTGCTAAGCATAATTAAGGTCTTAATGCATGCCAATTAGCATCTTGCTTTAATAGTAATCGATTGAGGCCGACTTGGATGTCCGCCATCTCTTTGTATTGAGACGTGTTGCTTAGGAGAGGGCTGACTCTTGGAGAAAAGGCATAAGCAGTGCATTTAAAGGAGATCGAATCTCCATTCATATAGATATACACTCAATCATATAGCAAATATATATATTGAGAAGAGATGTGCTCGGGTGTAATATCCCCTTCCTTGTGATGTTGCATTCAGTGGTCCATTGGCCTATTCCGGAGACCCGTAGGCTATGTGGAAAGGTGAATTAAGGGTTTCCATGTTCTTTGGAGTTCCGACTAAGCTTGTCAGGGTTGGAATGTGAACTTACTATTTTTAGCAACTTAGGGTTTGGTCATCAGGATGGTGCAAAGTTGCTAATCTCACCAAACTCTTTCTCTGGTTGCGATGATCACGATTTTCAGAGCATTATTTCATGACTTACTATTTTTAGTAAGTGGCAGTTTGGGGCATTCTATTTTTGGCAGTCCCGGACTTGGTCCTGACCCGACACAGTTCAGTGATCCTCATTGCTCAGCCTCATCCGGATTTTGTTGATAATCAGTACTGGAGCTATAAGCAATTCAATTAAATATTATTCCTTATCCTAAGGTTATTATTTAATTTTTTTATTACTGATTGATGCTATGGGAAATTGTGCAAAATATGATATTTTTACTTAAGTCATGCCTGGGCGATTTATTTGGAGATTAAAAGGAAATTTTATTCTTTATATTTTAAAAAGTTTTATAATGCCAAAATCGTGGCCCCTCTCCTTGGCGTGATTTTGACTTAGGAAAGTGGGCGCCACTTTCGGTCCACCATGAAATGAAATGCAATTTGAATGAGGCGAATTTGGAAGGCTGTTTCATTTGAATTTCAGATTGGAAAAGCTATATAAATAGGTGTTGGGTTCCTCATTTGATTAACCAGAGAAATTATATTGTTATGCTGTCGGAATGACTCCAGACATTCTTCGAGGGTGAATACCTCCTAGATCCTTCCTTCCGGTTTCGAGTGTGAGACATCACTCCTAGCTGTGGTGTGCAGTTGTGAGCTTCTTGGTGATATTCAGGTGTGTGAGTGAAGAAGTGGTGTGTTGCTGGTTTTTTGGGTGTTGCTGGTGTGTTGGCTGGAAGTGCATTTTTGTTCATAGCTGCCGGTGTGTTGAGTGCATCATTCTGGGCGAGGGCTCATTGGAAGCGTACCGGAGAGACGATAGTTCCCCTATATTGGCGTGGCATATGAAGAACTCTCCATTTTTTGGTTGCAAATCGAACTATTCAGCAAAAACGCCATGACCAGATTTGCCTCGGGTTGCGTGCATTGCTGTTGATGCTCTCCACTTGCAGTTTCAAGCTACTGTTTTGTTTGCTTATGTCATACGCTTCATTAGCTTCTGATTGGCTTGATTCCATTGGGTTGTGAGAGAGTTACAAGCAATTTAGTGGGTTTCGGGATGGCTGGTTCTGCGTTTTCCTTGTATTTGATTTCAAAACAGCAAGTAGTATTATTGGTTAGAATGTGTTAGTGAATTCTAAAGATATGTACTTCACTCTATCTCCTTTCACATTTCTATCATTGTAAGAATTGCTTCACTAGTACTGACCAATTCATTCTATGCTGCATTTCCCGCTGAACAAGTGGAAGAGAATGGCTTAGCCGCCTGTATGTTTGTAATTCAGTTTTGTCCTCTCACTGAGCAAGTGGTTGAGTGATATTGTCCTCTCGTTGAGATATGTGATTGAGTGATAGTTTTATTTAAAAGTCCTCCCGATGCATAAGCGGTAGAGTGATTTGGTTCTATTATGCTTTGTTGCCTTGGCTGGTTTACCGCCAAGTTTGTGTTCTTCATCCCGCTGAAAAGTGGAAGGGGTTGGTTTGCCGCCCAGTTTTGAATTGCATTGTAATTTCTAGCGGATTAGAGAGATAACGAACCCCTTGTCACCGTATGCTCTCACCTTCCCACATTGGGCTCTTGGTGATGAGAAAGTGGAAGGGTTACTTTTCAGTGGCATTGGAATTATATTTCCTAACTTTAATGGGTGCATTGTAATACTGTTGTGCTTGAAAACCGAAAAAAAAAAGTGGGCACATTACATCGGGGGTGACGATAGAGTTTATCATCTATGGTTGGGAGGGCAACACTGTGTCATTGCTCGTGGTAAATCGAGGATACAAAAAATCAACATGGTATCAGAGCGGGTTCCTTCTATAGAGCCTAACCGCTTGAAGGTAGATCCTGTGCTCTCAAGGGAAATTCAATCAAAAACAATTGTAGATTTAAGATCTCTTCTAGATCGAAAGGCGACTATAGAGGATAATGCAGCGATTACACTCGCTGACCTTCGCCCTTCACAGTGGCGTTGGTTAGGCATCTAAACAAATCAAGTGGCAATTAGGGTATCGAGTCTCCCTAGGCCTCGAGAACAAGTATGATGGCCCAAAATCCTTTGCTTCTGAAGTTCCGTGGGGAAACGCAAACAACCACCTGTGCAAAAAGTTGCCTACTGCCCAGTCATAGGATTTCGCCCAAGATTTCAAAGCTCGACATTGTCAGCGTTGAAAGATGCCAACTTGTGATTCGAACTCAGGCTGCTGTGGCTGGAGAGGTTTCTGTGCTCGTTACAAATTCTTTGAAGAAGAAGAAAGGGCTAGAGACGAAGCCCGTAGCCTTGTGGAATTGGTACTTGGATTGGCTTTATCAGCACAAGGAGCTCGGATTGTATATCGATGTCCACTGAATCGGGTTTACAGATGAATTCATGGAGGTGATCGAACCCAAGTTTCAAAGCGCTTTTAAGGCCTTGGAAGAGCTTGAGGTTGGTTCGATTGCCAATCCGGACGAGGGCGGCATGGTCGGGCATTATTGGCTTAGTAAGTCTAGTATTGCTCCCAATCCTAATTTGCGGCAGCAGATTGATAGAATGCTTGATGCTATCTGCAAGTTTGCTGATGATGTAATCAACGTCAAGGACGACCTCTCTGCTAAGAGCATCGCCCTATTCTTGTTGCTAGCTTCCCAGTGTGAATTCACTTTGAATTTGGTTTTGGAAGAGTTGCAGAAGGGTCCATGGGCGGTGCAGATGGATGCAAGAGCTGCATGTTGCACTAGCACTACTCTCAGCGTGGTCGGTTGGGGCTTGTGTGCCTGACACTGCTGCCAGAATTATGCTTTTCATTGGTGGTCCCTCTACCCAAGGTTCAGGCATTGACGAATCTCTATTCGAGGAAGGAAAATTGCTTGCATTTCTTCGTAGAGGAAGAATCAGCATTCAGAGGGAGTCTGACATATCGTCAGAAGTAACCTTGGATGAAGATGTCAGAAGGTTGATATTTGCTTCAGAGGGAGCCACGTCATCATGAAGATTTGATTAATGCATTTTTCTTTGTGATGGAGAAATTTGAGGTGAAAGCCCTCGCTAATGAGTTCTTCTCTGAGAGAGAGAAGTTCGTGGTGCAATCCCTTGTTAATGAGTTCTTCTCTGTGAGAGAGAAGTTCGAGGTGCAATCCCTTGTTAATGAGTTCTTCTCTGAGAGAGAGAAGTTCAAGGTGAAATCCCTTGTTAATGAGTTCTTCTCTGTGAGGAGAATTTCGAGGTGCAATCCCTTGTTTAATGCATTCTTCTCTATGAGAGAAGTTTGAGGTGCAAGCCCTTGTTGTGCATTCTTCTTTGTGAGAGAAGTTTGAGGTATCAACCCTTGTTCCACCCTCTACGAGTAGGTATGGTGGATGTCATGTGAGAGACTCCATGACTTGGCATTTGTGCTTATTCACCCTCTGGGAGTAGCCATTGTGAACCTCATATTGAGGTGACAACATCATGTTGAGCGACTATGTGATGAAGCACTTGTGTTTACTTACCTTTCCATACATGGGAGTAGCCATGGTGGATGTCACTATGTGATTCAGATATTGAGAAGGATTCCTCCCTAGCCAAGAGGGAGTGTTGATGTTTGTAGCTATGGTTGGATTCCTTCTATGGCCGACATAGCTAATATAATTGTCTAATTGGTCTATCGGCCTTAGACAATTATAGGTCTGATTTATATTCATTTTTGCTAAGCATAATTAAGGTCTTAGTGCATGTCGATTAGCATCTTGCTTTAATAGTAATCGATTGAGGCTGACTTGGATGTCCGCCATCTCTTTGTATTGAGACGTGTTGCTTAGGAGAGGGTTGACTCTTGGAGAAAAGGCATAAGCGGTGCATTTAAAGGAGATCGAATCTCCATTCATATAGATATACACTCAATCATATAGCAGATATATATATTGAGAAGAGATGTGCTCGGGGGTGACGATAGAGTTTATCGTCTATGGTTGGGAGGGCAATGCTGTGTCATTGCCCATGGTAAATCGAGCATACAAAAAATCAACAAACTGAATATTATGAAGTGGGTCACTTTATGAGAGGGAATATTTATGAGCAAAAAGAGATTAATATTTAAAATAAAGTGATTTTATAATAGATATTCCAGAAAGTTCTAGGAGGGCTTTATAAGGAGGTTATGAAAGTTCATTTGATCATTCTTGACTTTGTTATTTTTCTTGGAGAACTTTGCTTTCAGTTTAGTAAGCCCTAAGACGCAAAACCATTGGTTTCTTCTTGGTTGATTGGACAAAAACCCAATTCAGCCAACCTCGGTGGATTCATGCAAGATTCACAGGTGCAGCTAATGGATTGGATTGGCTTTGGTGGTGCAAGATTCCTCACTAGCTAATTGCAAGTGAAATCATACAAGTTTCACACTAGTTTCGAATGATTGAAGATTGAATAATTTATCAGAGGTTTGCAGGTAAACAATAAATTATTATTTTTACTCCAATTGATAGGTGAAGGATTATTATCAGTTTGGGCATATTCAAGGAGTGCAAGATTGGGATAACATGATAATAAAGATGACATATCTTTGTGGGTGATAGTTTTTGGTAATTTGGGGGGATTTAAGTTTGATAGCTGGCTGCCATTTGAAAAGACAAGCTGGCATGAGACTTTCTAGGAGGTATGTGGGTTTTTACACTCTCCATTCTTATTGCTATTCCTCTTCACATTGGGTGCTTCTTGGAAGGTGTTTGTAGATATTGAAAACTCCATGTTTGCTGGCCACTACAGGTTTGGGAAGGTGTGACAACTTAGGATCCCCTCTATGCTTGGCGCACCTTATATAGAGGTTTCTTTGCTTATCGAAAACAACTCCAGATGGCTGGTGTAGGTATTGTGACCGTAATGCAAAAGGCATGCAGCATATAGAAGCCATTTGGAGCATAGATTGATGCCCTTGAAGGTTCTGAAATCAATTGGAAGTTTAGTGGTGGGTTTGGGAGTGAGTACATACTACCACCAAACAGTTGAAAGGGCTGGAATATGAAGTTATATGTTAATATTTTGTATGGTGATACTCAGAACAGCAAGTGATGATATTGTTATTGACAATCTTTGGAACGAATGGCAAGTGTTTGATGTATTGCTTCTGAGTTTAACGAATGTTGAATGTAGTAATTAGTCGCAAAAGTTAATGTTATAAAATTTTCTCATTTACTCAAGCACTTATTCAGAAAACACATTCAGAATTTGCAAATTTTGAACCCAATGTCAAGTGTTTGACAAAATGCCAATGCAAAGAAATCGGAAATTTTAAGCAAAAATCAGACCAAGATTATTTCAGTGGTAATAGAGCATGCATTGTCTGTGGTAATTGCAAATTTTCAAGTATATTTCAGTATGGGATATTACAACAACACATTACTTGACTTGCTTGTAGTGTGGAAGATGCACTTCCTCAACCATTGTTCATTTTATTTTTTTGGTTTGCTTTAGCAACACATTGTGCAACATCAAATTCTTTCCATGCTTAGGAATTATACTTTTATGCTTCACTTTGTTGATGTGGTTTTTAGCACAATCGACCACAAAATAAAATACCAAATGTATTCTATCCTCTCTTGATCAAAATCTTCTTGGATGCTAAATGATGTGATCAACCAAGACGACTCCAAGGTTTCTTTAGTCACGTCTTGACATGTGGATAGCTCAATTGGTTGATGTGATTGTTAGTAATCCAAGGGGACTTACGTTGAATGCATGAATGTTGAACGCTTGGATGTTGTTGGAACTCAGATTTTAACTACTTGCTTGGAAAATAAAAGAGCAAAAGAGATAAGTTTAGGAAGACTACGCTACTCCTAAGAATGCAAGAGACAATGGACGATTGGATGAAATTCAACTAAGCTCTGCTTTGCCATCAACAAACAACTCCACAAAGCTAGTGCGATCTCCTAAGGTGGGAATGTGATGTTCTAATCACTATCAACAACAAAGATACTATCAAGGCGATGCATATCAAAGTGTGAATAGCAATTGAAGTTAAGCTCATTTAAGAATTCCAGTTGACCACACAAGGCAAACTTACAATCGACAAGTCACTAGTGGTATGGATATATGAATTTCATCATTAATCATTCTTAAGTCATTCACAATTCCTTTCATTCATCTAATCAACATGAAAGCAAATGAGAATTTGAAACCATGCAGCTTGTTGAAATAACACATTTCACCATATCTTCAATGAAAAGAGTATATCCATTTACAAGCCTTAGCAACAATTTCTTCTTCTCCTACTCTATTTTAACTGCTTGCTATCTAACATCTATCAACTATTCGCTATTGTTGAACTATTAACTATTTCTAAACTATTAACCTTTACAAATGAGAGAGAGAAGCCTTTTATAGTGGACAGGATTGATTTCAGTTCAATGGCCAAGATTACAAGATGAAAACCCTAATTAGGGTTTGTTACAACAAACTTTTCTTAGCCAATGAGAAAATTACACTTAGGTTCAATATTGAATGTGAACCAATAGAAAATGGGAGTAGGTAGCTCAAAGTTTGTGCCTTCATATGATGAGTCGGGTGCATTGCATCTGGACATGCTAATGTGGAACTTCCTAATTGGGTGAGTAGTGACTGGGATGCCACCTCAATTTGCATTGTAGACTTGATACTTTATCATGAATGGATGTTGATGCCTTAATGTAATATCTTTTGATACTCAACATTATCGAGCTTCGACACTAATGATGATGAAGGCATGTTCCCAAATTATATCATGTTGTTCAAGCTAATCTTCTAACTTTGATTAACTCTTCTGAAACTATCCTCTTGAATGTCTCAATGCTGAAAGCCATGAAGGTGCAAAGTGTATATATTGACTTCCTCTTAGTCTTGAATCTTGATATTGGCTTGGAGTTGTGATGATGTTGACTTGCCCTATAATTAGAAAATTCCTTGTCTTGAGTGTGTGGAACATGTCTTTGTTGTTTCTCCTTCATCCTTATGCTCCATGTACTTCATTGCTAGTCTCAAACCTGAAAAAGAAAGAAAAAAGAAAATGAATCATATTGATGAATGAAATCCATATGTATATACAATAAAACTGAGAGTAAGAGAGATTCATGATAAACCAAGGAGTCTTTACTAACTTTTCATGCCTTAAGCATCTCATCACAAATCTAGAAATGGCTCTGAAAATGCCTCTGCAAGCTTGAAACTTACACCAAATCATGCCCTGAAAATGGTGAAGATGTCTTCAAAATCACACCAAATCAGCCTTCACAAGCTCGTCCAATGCTCAATCCATAAACTTGCCACAAAATGGAAGGAATTTACTCTAGGAATCTGATGAAATTCGCCTAATATCTGCTTGTGAAATTCGTTCAGGTCTGAGAAATGAAAAAAACTTTCAAAATTGGATGATAGAAGGCCTTAACAAGTTTGCAACAGGTCTGGTTTCAAGTTTGCCCTCTAAATTCGCAGATCTGCTCCTTCATTTTGTTCTCAGAATCGGCTCATGAATAACTTTAAAATGAACGCATCTACATTTTATATGTGCTTTATTCTAAAAGACACATCCTTTCACCATAGCCAAATTAGGCTTTTGTTTTTAAATTCTTCATTCTTCTAATGTGATGGACCAACTTGTTTTAAAATGTTTTATTTTATTAGTTTTTATTTTCAACAGCTTTTGTTTTGAATGAAATGTCTCCTTTAAGAGGTTGGTATTCCTTATTCACATTGGTGCCAGCTCATTCTCATATCTTGGTGGATCAAAGTGGGGTCGGTCTCCTTTTTGAGTGGGACCCTCTTTTCTTTGCTGTCGCTGATTTCTTTTCATGCCCGTTGAATGCTTTAGGAGGGGAGGTTAAATGTGTCGCGAGGGAGAGGAAGGGAAGGATGTGGGTGAAGGAGATGCCGCAGTGGAAAGGAAGGAAGGAAGGTGGGGGGGGGGGTCTTGAATTGAGATGGGCCATGGTAGAAAGGGAGTGAGGGATGTAAGGATGAATGTGCCGCAGTAGAGAGGAAGCAAGGAAGGTCGGTGGAGATAAGATGTTGCGTGGGAGAGGGTATTAAAGGATGGGATAAAGGTAGTGGTAGGGGTTAGGATGTAGGATGGAAGGGTAGGTTTAGGCTAAGTAGAGGGTGGTTTAGGATAGGATGTAGGCTAGGAAAAAGGTAATTAGGGAGTGAAGGTGGGAGTTGGGGATAGTTAGGTGGGTAGGGAAGTAGTAGTAGGGGTAATGAATTAAATTTAGGATATGTTGGGGGGAGAGAAGGATAGGAAGGTAGGTAGCTAGGGGATAGAATAACATAGGAAGGTTAAATGATGAAGGATGTAGAGGGTGAAAGTGATAGTTAGGATGGGATGTCGGTAGTGGTAGGTGAGGTTATGAAGGGTGGAAGGGTAATGTTATAATGTAGTGAAGGATGGGGTTCAGAGGTAGGTGGTTAGAAGATATGGCGAATGGGAGTTGGGGAGTAGTGCAAGGTAGGGAAGTGAAGAAAGTTAAAGGATATAAGGTGTGGGTAATGTGGATAGGTAGGTTAGGAAGGGATGGAGGGTTAGGTAGGTGAGGTGCAAAGGGATATTTAGGTGTGAGGTGATGAAGGGCATGGGAGGTATAAGGGGTAGGTTAAGGTGAAGGTTATATGGAGGATATGGGATAGGATAGGGGAAGAAGTTGTGAAGGAAAGATGCAAGGGTGGATAAGGTAGAGGGTAAAGGATATGGGGTGAAATGGAAGGAAGTGAAGGGAAGCGGAAATGGAAGGAAGGGATAAGGGATGTAATATAGAGGATGAAAGAAGGGGGATGAGTGTAAGGTAAAGGATGTGTGGTAGAATGGAGTGTAAGATGAAGGTGAAGGAAGGATGTGGGTGGAAGGAGATGGATAGATATGAAGAATGTGGTGAGGGCTTAAGGGATGGCAATGATGAAGGATAAGAGATGCAGGATGTAAGGATGGAGGCTGGAAGGGATGCCATGGGGAAGGAGGGGTGAGGGTCAAGGAAGGAGTGAAGGATGCGGGATGAAGATGGACAAAAGGATGGAAGGTGATCAAGGACAAAGGTGAAGTGGAAGAAAGGAAGGGCAAACTCCCTCTCGTGAAGATTTTATACTTGAATTTCCTTTAGGAAATCCAAGGAAAGCCATTGATATTCCAAATTTCACTCTTTCATACATCCCTTACCTATCAATTATCATTATCCATTGAAATACAAATTTGCTTGAGGATTATCAATTATCTTGATCCTTTATCATGGAATTCATGTTTGGACACGACTTGCAAACTGCATTGCATCGTCTTCCAAGTAAGAGGTTAAAAGTTCCAAAACTACTGCTAAGCTAGGCAACTGAACCAAGACAACCACTCCAAAAAGAAAAAAAGTAGGGGTCCCCATTTGCAATGAGGCGATGTGTGAAAACGTCACAACACACTCCCCGACATGTATGCACATTTTTACCCAATGACATTGTTATTACTCAACTTTCAAACATTTAAATACTAGTTGTCTAATTAGCTTCTCCACATTTTAAGCAAATCATTTTTGAATCCATCACTTTTGTGCCCTCCTCCCTCTTTGTGAATGGAATTTCAGTTTGCCTTGGACCTTTGTGCAAAACTTGAGCATGCACATTTTCTCCTTTTGTATGTATGTTTCTTTCTCTATTTGACTCTAACCTTGCCTCTTGCATTCTCTTGTCTACAAGACATGTCTACTTTGAGTACGAGATGATATGCTTCCTCATAGGATGCGCTCATAGAAAAACTATTTTGTCTTGAATTGAGATGTGCAACGTATTCACATACTTGGAAACTTTGTGTGTGCCATCTTTTATGTGACTAGCTTGCATGTGGAGTCTATAGAACTCTTCCATATACTCTTTCAAATGTATAATTTTGGTGCAAATTTTGAAGTGTTTTGAGCAAGTCCATTGTGTAGTTCTGCACATTAACTTTCCCTAGAGCTTAGTGACCATTTGATCCAAATTTGAGACATTCTTCTTATCCTTTTTGGTGCTTGTCATTAATGAAATTCCCATCACAATGCAACATGTCCACCTAAACTTTGTGCTCGTGAACTTAACTCTTTGGGGGTGCTTAGTTGTTGAAAACTCAAAATATTTGTCCAACTTTGTTATCTAATCTATCAAGTGTTTTGGGTATAAGCTTCTTGAATAGTTTGGAAGATTAAATCCCTTTTTGTTTTCAGCTCTCATTGTGGCTTAGGAAAACATATTCTCTATAGTGACTTCCTCATCAAAATTAGTTGTCATGTCTTTTTGTGTGGCGATATGTTTCCTCTAATTCTCATTTATGCCCTTTGTCATGACTATTTATATTCTTTGTGCGATCCCCATGATATTGAACCTCACCTAAAGGGCTCTCATCATATACATCAGGTTTGTCAAGCGCAATCCTTTGGCTTCTCTTTTGTTTCCTATTCCATTTCTTCCTTTGTGTGCTATATCGACTTTGGTCCACCTGCAACGTTTCATATGCACACATGTACTTTGCTACGGAGTTCACACAACGCGTACTCATAGGACTTGGCTCTACTTTGATACCACTTGATGTAACCCGCAAGTAGGTCAAATGAACAACTAGCTAACAATTTGCTCATAGTTAAACAATTAAGCACTTGGGAAGGAAGAAGAACAAAGAATTTGGAAAACACACTTATATTTACAAGAAATATATATCCTGTGGGCTACTCCAAAATGTATGGAACCCACCAAATTATGCTACACAACCAGCAATATTCAAGCTACTTGCAGAGGCTATATGCAAACTCCTTTTGGGTTTAGTTTTGGGCAACAGATTTTTTGTTAATATACCTGTGTTTCTGGTGATCACAATAGAAAATTAAAATTGCATATATCCATTAAGGAGGGATCAGGAAAGATTTCTGTAATCTCATTTTTAAATAATCATATGATTTGTCTAAAATAATGTTCATTTTAATTTGAGAAGATTTAAATGTTGCAAGAAATTGTATGTACATTTGCTCTGGGTTGTCTGATTTCTATCCTGTAATATTCATGTGCAAATTGCAGGTGAGGTCTTGGCTGAGGAATATGTTTTAGAATATGGGACTGATCGACTTGAGATGCATATAGGAGCAGTACAGCCTGGCGAACGTGCCCTTGTTGTTGATGATCTGATCGCAACTGGAGGAACCTTGTGTGCAGCCATGAGGTTGTTAGGTGAGAACTTGCTTTGTGGAACTTGGTAGATATATACATGCACAATGTATCATTTATAACAAATATCATCAGTTGTTTTTGCCCCTGCGCTATATACTTTCTTTGAAGTTGCAGTCATTGCACTGCAATATCAATAAAAAGAGACAGGTATATGTGTCTGTGAGAGTGTTTTTGTATAAAATAGATTAACTCTGCGTTACTACTGAATATCTTTAATTGCATGATTGATCTATGTCTGATCATAGATAGTCATGATATGCATCATTGGTTTCTCCTCCTTAGGATAAATTCAGGGTTCTCACTAAATACCATGGATGAAGATTGGAAAAAATTATTCTTGACAAACCTGGGGATTAATATTTCTTAAAGCACATAAATGGTGAAAGCAATCCTCACCTGTTAGGAGTAAGTCTGCACTGTTGACATCATATAAATTATCATGTAGACATTTTTCACCGCTAGTTTTTAGAAGCTTATCGAATCTTTGGCGTTCTTCTTTCAAACTTATGGAGCTATGATGAGTTTGACTCATATATAATTATGTTCTGAATTTTCGCTCCTTCAGCCAACATGCCAAGCTGGATATTTAAAACTAAAAGAAAGTTTCTTTGAGCAAGGCATCTTATCTACAAGCACGGGTTTTCTATTTACTAACTATTTAGGAGATTGAATTCTAATAAAATCAAGATGTCATTAGTGTTTTGGTTAGTAGGAAAGGCAAAACCAAGGGGAAAAGATCTTTGATTGTATTTGATGAGCACACTGTTATACAGAGAGGGGATGGGGTGTTGTGAATCGGTATAAGTTAAACTTTTACTTTTTTAAAATCCAACAACCATGAAAATAGAAATCACACAAGATCTACCAACTAAGAGACAAGATTTACGTGGAAACCCTTTTGGGAGAAAACCACGGAGAAAAGACTTCTTGGATCTACTATCCAAATCCAGCTAATAATGAAATTCTCTTTACAAATCTTCGTAGGCACTAACCCACTAGAGACACCAATCTGCACCACTAAGCACCAACTTAGCAAGAGACACCAATCTTTTCTATTAGGGGGCACCAAACTCCAAATGAACAGAAGTTTCGTCTTCTTGATAATTGCTTCTTCAAAGCATAATAATCATGTGAATCTCCTCCACAAAATTATGTTTATAAGTCTTCTTGTAAATCTGCTAATAAATCTGCTATAAATCTCCTTGAAAGTATGCTATAAATCAGAAAGGTATTTCTTTAATTGCTTGCTATCATTTACCCCCTCACAACTTCTATCTATACCTTCCTTATGCCTCTTCACCCAAGAAGAGTCAGCCCAAATAAAAACAACAAATTTAATTTTTAATTTCACCCAAAGGGGTGAATCTCCATGCATGGTCGGGCCATAACAAAGGTGGGCAAAATTCACCAGTGTGGGCGCCATAAATTAGATTTAATTTTTCATTTTTTACAAGAAATGTGGATGCCAAAAGTGCATAGGTCAGCCAGCCCATCAAACTCAAAAATTTACATCTAAAACTCAATGAAGATTTCCTTTTTTGTTTTATCCTTTTTAGAATTTATCTCTAACATTAATGTACCTTTGATAGTGGCAATATGATAGCAGTGTTTTTTCTCTATACTCCTTTGACATCAATGACAACAATATTTCCAACAGTTTATGCCAATCGGATGATTTCAGAAAATACTGATTGTATTTAAATATTTTCTGTTTTGCATAGAATCGACTGCATGTATGTGAGCAATCAGGTGAAATACCCACCATTTTTTTTAGTGTTTTGAAGTGAGACAAATTAAAAGGGAACTTAACCTAAATCTATGAAATAGTTAAGAAATACACATATTTGATAATAAGAAGCCAGTACCCAGGACTTGAAGAAATCATCATTGTTAGATGAAACAAACATTTACAAGTCAATTGCATGTCTTTCAGGAATTAATTCAGTTTACATTTTCCCTAGATCAACCTATAAATTGTACATTCTAGTGCAATCATTTGTTGGAAAAAGGAATTATATTTTGCATTTTCTATAATAGAAAATATGGAATTGCAGTTTAGCTACATAAGCTTTATTTCTAGCCTGATAATGGTTTAACTTCCAGGGAGTTGATTCCACATTGATGAAATAGAGCAGAAAAATGCAAGTAGAGGTCATGCTGTTTTAGAAAGAATGTAAGAAAGAAACGAAAATATATTAATGCCCACAATTAACCACAAACAGATCAACTGGACTGGAACATACAACAGGTACAATAGAAAAGGACTAGGGAAAATAAAGGATTTCCTAGACCAAAACAAACACAAACGTTGGCTAACCAAAAACGGGGCAAATCTGCAAAGCAAGTACAAATATAAAAAAGGAGGTGGAAAACCCTGCAAGGATAATAAACCAGAAAGTCCATCCAGGTAAGGAACCAGAATCCTCAAGTGTCCGTGTTCCCAGATGCCTTGGAGGAGCAAACATCAATCTCATTAGTCACAATGGGAGTACCAATGCGGAGACTGGTAATGCTTATTGGGGAGGGTCCAGAGCTAAGGGGTCAGGCTGGACAACCCTAGGAAGTAGCCAATGTTGCATAGAACCCCCTCTAACATTTGAGGCCAAAGAACTGTGGTAACGGGAAAAAAGCTGGCAATGCCAGCTTAGCACAAGGATATACACCATAAAACAGAAGTGAGAAAAGGCTACAAATGCCGGATGATTCATGACATACAACCACAACTACTATTGTTGCATTCTGTATGTCTAATACTTTTCAAATTATGGTTTTGTTTCATTCTTATGTGTTGTACCTGGAATATGGTCATTTCTTTATATTTCATGAGATTGCTAGTGTAGAAACCGTTTGTTTAACTCTGCATTCCTTTAAGGTCAGTTTGTATATGATGGATTTGAACTTTTTAGATAATTTATTCGTCTAATGGGTGTTGCAATTAACAGCTTCTCTCTATGAATCCAAAATTGGTTGAGCTGATTCATGGTTGTGTTAATATTGTGTTCTTAAGTTAATATTCAATGCATTGATGTCACGTTTATGTTGAATAGACATTTTTTTTTTGCATGTTGAATAGACTTTTTATCAGAACATACTCATTATCTTTAAGTTTGAAAAGATATTCCTAGTTTTCTGGTAGAGGCTTTTATAGTCTATCTGAGACTATAAATCCGTTATGGAATTTGGGGTCCTGAACTAATAGCATGTAAATGTCAAGAAGCTTTTGAAATTGTTGTTCTCAATCTGCTTGTATTCTATGAACTTATTCGCATGAGAGCTGTATCTCTTTGTATGCATTGATCAGTTTTCATTCCTTGCAATTGCAGAGCGTGCTGGTGCTGAGGTGGTAGAATGTGCCTGTGTCATTGGGTTACCCGAGTTGAAGGTTGGTTTGTCAAACTTCCGTTCTCATCATTTTTTTGTTAAGGATAACTGGATACATCACCAGGCCTGGAGCAGTTCTAGGGATGAACAGGCCGTAGTCATGCACATGTTATTGTACACACTTGTCTGCCAAGTTGTGGGTTGCTTTGTTCCAAATTTGAACTTGAGTTACTCTCTTTACAAGTGCACCATTTTAGCATTGAAACACAACAGCTTGGACCTCATTAATCCTTTCTAGAATTTGGTTGATGAAATATTATGCTGATATCATTGTATTTTTGTACATATGACCAAAGAGATTTCCATATGTTTTTGCATTTTGTTATTTCAGTCTTATATATCTAGCATTTTCAAGGAATGCATTTTGAGTGTCATGCTAAATTGTTTGATTTTATCTGTATCTTCAAATTGTGAAAAGAATCTGAGTTGATTAATCCATGAGTATCATATACACACTTGATTTTCTTTTTTAACCACTGCCTAGATATGGATGAGAAGCCATGAGAGATTGTCCTATAGGGAATTTGACAATTATAAAATTTATGCTTTCATGGGTGGTTTCATAAATTAGAAGGAAAATTCTACTTGTCAATACTATGAATACATAGGTAGATATCAAACCAAGAAGAGAGCTATTATCTTAGAGATCGGATTTTGTAATAATAATATCATGACCTATACATTATTTGAACAATGGAACATTAGTCCACTAGGCATATGACATTCTAGAGCTTTTAGATCTGTGTTCACTCTCCTATAGTGAGGCCTTTATGGGCACCGCATGGTGATAGTAGGCACCTTACAGGTTTTGAGATATGAAAGGGCCCATTAGTATTGATGCATTGGAATTGATATGTGGTTTGTCATAGAGAAGCAATGAATCTGCAAAGACGTAGATATCTGGCCAATTTGGAATACTGTGTTCACAACTTCCACAATATAGGATTTGATATGGTAGTATGTTGCATAGAAACCCTAGATGGAAAGGGAGTCATGCACATATGAGGTCACATGTGTTGATTATGAGTGAAAGGATATGGAGGAAACAAAACTACATAAGAGACCTCATTATCCTAATGAGGACGTGAAGAATGTTAGGGAGGAGACCATATAGATAGGATATAGATTGATATGCTGATGATGATCTGGTTAAGATAATGAAAAATTATAAACAGAATGAAATAACATAAGAGTTGTGAATGGAAATAAAATGAACACTGACATATGGTTTAATTTGTGGGTGCAAGAACGTTAATTGAGTGGATCCTCATGGAGATGGGCCAATGTGACATTTTAAATGGGGTACTTTCAAAGCATGGCACTGTATATATGAGGGATCCAATGACTACTTTAGTCAGGAGGCATGATGTTAGGAATTTGAAGCCACAAATGCTAATTCTACATAACCTTCATGTGAGAAAATATGGTAGAATAGTATATAGAATCCATCATACAAAAATATAGCAAAACATAAACATAGATGACAATAAATATATCTCGGAAAAACCCTTTCGAAAAAACTTAGCCTCCAAAACACTACAATTTCAATATATTATATCAAGAATGAGATTACAATACATTTATAGTTATCCATATAGGACATTAGCGACATCAAGCAGCCCAATCACGTTCCCCATGTGATCGATCCAAAAGCATAAGGTGTAACACATCCCATTCCATGCCTTATTCAAGATGCTATCACATATGCAACCTCCTTGAGATGCTCTTTGGTGCATACTCATACCCCTCGTGCTTGATTTTATACAACAAGCTTGCAAAAGACCGCTAAGTGTTTTTATATAAACCATGTGCTCAGTAAGCCATGACTCCCAAAATTAAAAACATATCAAATGTCACATACAATTTATAAGTGTCCCTATCCTAGTGTGGTGTGCACATCTTAAAATGCACCGCAACAAAATAAGCATATTACATTACAATGCAAGGTGTGCAACATACCTTTCTCAACATTCTCCCACTTGTTGTATTTAATGCATAAGAAGTTATGGATAAATTCAAACATTTAAAGAATGATTCCCATAGCTAGTTTGCACGATAGAGAATTCATTGTGCTCACATGCTCTAGCTAAAACATCAGCTAAGTTGACCACCATTTTAACCAAAACCCTCTCATCCTCCATGCAAATGCATGAAAGGTAAGATGCTAGCAAAGGTGTTAACACACTATCAATAGAAAGATTATTGTATCTTGCGTCAACTCAATATTTGAAAAAAAAAAAAACACCAAATCCAAATGGTAACAAATAAGTTTGAGTAGATGCAATTACTTGTCTAGATAGCTAGAACAATGACAATTACTAATTGCACACACACAACTAATTGTACCACAAATCAAGATAAACAAACACACTAGTGGACATTCTACTATCCAAATCCAATTCAATATGCAATCTCAAGTTTCTACATATACATTTTCTTGCACAAAATTTATTTCCATTAATAATAAACACAAACATACAAAGGACTTGAAGAACTTTGTACTATAGTCCAATAATACATATACCTCCCTAGGATTCCCAGTACTTGGGAAAAGTCTAGTATGGTGCTAACTATAGCATTCAAAATTCCACCAATGCACATAAGAAGGTTGCGGCTTGTCTTGAAAATCATCTAGCATCAAAGAACATATAATGGTCTCACAACAATAGACCACGAAGTTAAAATTTATATGGGCACATAAATTTTCCAACATAGCTCAAGCACTTGTGGAGATACAGATTTAGGTGACGTAAATGCATATAAGAGAGGCCTTTGTGGTTTGCTTATAAGAACTTTAGAGGCTTACTATACTTTGAAGGTGGATCTCGTATCTTGAAATTCTTCGTGGTCTTGTTGCACAACTTATATTCCTTTCATGTAGTGCGTTCCCTTATCTTGAAAGAAATCTTTGAAGGTAAATGTGAGTGTGAGCATGGCATATTGATAATGTTTCTTAAATAATGCCAAAGGGAAATTGTAAATTAGGCTCCAAACCCTAAAATTTATCTAGTGATGTTGGTCATGGAAGACAAAAGTAACATTTCCAATCTAATTGACAATGTTAGACAAGCAAGGGCAAAAATAGAACATCATTGATCATGTTAATATGAGGACAAATAAGGTAAGTGACAACTATTAAAAAAAAGTGGGGGCACCAAAAGGACATGTATTTAGATATAGGATGGAAAATTACTTGAGGACAAATTCATATGGTGGAAATTTCATAGAAGCTTCTATATTGGATAGGAGGCATGTTTCATATAATGGCATTTAATGCCACTTGATATCATCACCTTGATCAATGATGTACATTTGTTCCAAAAGTGTAAATATGGTTAGTGAATTTATTCATGGAAACAATGATGTTTTGATTTGCAAGATGTATTACTGAATTAGGTGCAAGGCAACTATTGTAAAAGTCTGTAAGGATGGATAATGATGCTAGTCACATGGATAGTGAGGTACATTGTGGAAAAAAATGGCACATTAAGTACAATGGGTACTTTTGTGTTTTTAATTTTATTTTCAAGTGGTTTGTTACTGTGGTTAATTAACCAATTGGTTTCTAGTTCATTATATGTAGGTAAGAAGCATAATTAGTTGTGTAGGATGGTGGACTTATATTGGTTTCCAAATTTGATTAGCAAGTTGTCAGAATACAATCACTTTGGAGGGGATAGGCTTAGGAAATATCACATGCATGTGCAAAATATGAATCAATGTAGAGCTAGGGTTGATGCTCCTTGACATTTGGCCCTTTGGGAGCCTCAAGCGAACATATTTTGACTACAGTAGACATTTGTTGAGGTCGTAGAATGTGCCTGTGTCATTGGGTACCCGAGTTGAAGTTGGTTTGTCAAACTTCCATTCTCATCAATTTTTGTTAAGGATAACTGGATACATCACCAGGCCTAGACCAGTTCTAGGGATGAACAGGCCGTAGTCATGCCCATGTTATTGTACACAGTTGTCTGCCAAGTTGTGGGTTGCGTTGTTCCAATGTGGGAATTTGAACTTGAGTTACCCTCTTTACAAGTGCACCATTTTAGCATTGAAACACAACATCGTGGACCTCATTAACCTTTTCTAGAATTTGGTTGATGAAAATATTATGTTGATATCTTTGCATTTTTGTACATATGACCATAGAGAGTTCCATATGTTTTTGCATTTTGTTGTTTAAGTCTTATATATCTATCATTTTCAAGAAACACATTTTGAGTATCATGCTAACTTGTTTGATTTTCTTTGTATCTTCAAATCGTGAAAAGAATCTAAAGTTAATTAATCCATGAGATTTCTAAAATTAGCTAAACAAGGTAACAAAATTCAGCTAAATGCTCTCTAATGATACAAATAAATTGTCTTGTAACGTATTGAATTCTTGACAAAAATAACTAAGTGGGGCTAGAGCTTGGTACACATTTATGTAATATAGTTTGACTTGCAACTTTACATGCAAATAGTATGTTGTTCACTCCGAGCTTGAAATGTAATCATATCCCACTTTTTGAAAGTACTCTATTTTTGAGTCTTTAGAAAAAATGTTTTACTCTTTAGGTATAACACTATTTGCACTTGCAAATAGGCTTCGATGCGTGAAGATAGTCTTATTCAGTATTGTTCACGTGGCTAAAATCGTATTGCTACAACTATATCCGGCCAACACAGAATATAATGTTCTCGTTGAGTATCCTATCCTCTCTTGTATAAGGAATCCATAATGCTGTTCTAATTGATCAATGGGGACAACCTCAAGGTTCCAATTGTCAGTTCATGATTGTGGGATAGCTCAGTGGTTTGATGTGTTTTGCTGGGAACACAAGGGGCCTTACGTTTACAACAAGTTCGTCTGCTGCAATTCTCAACTTGTGAAACAAAAGCAAAAGAGAAGGGATAGGAGACCTAAAATTAACAAGACTGGTGTGCAAGTAGACGGATTCGACCTAACCAATCCCTGCTTGGCCATAATAACTCAGAACCTCACAAGAACATTGCAATCTTCAAGGGAGACTTAGAAGATTTCAGACGGCAAGTGCATGCCTAAGCACCCAATTCTGGTGCAACTCAGACGGACACCTGCAATTGAACTAAGCATGATTTTAAAGGCTCAGACTAACCATACACAGGGATACACAATCAACATATTCCCAATGGTATCAACCCAAATCCATCAAATACTTGCACACCAAAAGGATCTATCTAAACCCGCTAAAGGAAACTATGCAAACAAAAGAAAACCAAGATAACAAACACCATTTTCAATGTTCATATATTGCTTTTGGCTGTCATTACAACAATTTCTGCAGCAGTTCTACTCTATTCCTAACTACTAATTTCTAACCTTCTAACAATCTAACTAGAATCTCCTTCTACAAAAACTCTAACTTGCTCTAGCTGTCTAACCCTTTACAATGAGAGGCATCCTGCCTTTTATAGATTTTACAAATTGAATCAAAGGCCAGGATTGATTGCATCCAATAGTCCTGATTTGCCTTCTAGAACTTGGCAGCTTTAACCCATGCCCATTTAATCCTCAGTTATCCTCCCAACCACATTCTCAATTGTGGACCACTATTTGACATCAATTCAGGTCAATATGGTAGTTGGAAATAAATGTCCTGTGTTCCTTTGTTTTAAAATATCTTGAATGGGGCCCACAGACAATTTTGTACAATAAAGCATTTCAGTTTCAAAAACTGATTTTCTAGAATTTCTTCCAGCTGTGCATTTTGGAGAATGCATACACTTGTTGCATTTTGAGCCTCATTCGTCTTCGGTCTTGAGGGCGAACTTCAACTTTGATTCAGCGGTGGCGCGCTTCCCCGTGTTCCATTTTATCATCTGCAGTGCGTTCTTCACTTCTACCTTTAATCACGATTAGGTCTTTAGTTTTCCCTTTAGGTTGTCGTCAATTTGCAAACAATCAATTTCACTTTGAATTAACCATTTTTGAAAAATTAAATAAATTTTAACAAAAATATTTAACTTTCAAACATCCCTTGCGAAATTAGGGTTTGAAGGTCTGAATGGTGACTTTAATTTTCTCTTTAAAAAGATATAATTCCCCCCCCCAAACTTCGAGCGAATTTGCACTTTGCGTGACTTGTCTTAGAGAGAGCGATTTTGTTTTAATAATTTTGCTTTTATGAATTTCGGACATTTTAAAGGTTTTGTGTGATTTTGGTCGAGCGATTTGTCTTAGAGAGCGATTTTGTTTTAATAATTTTGCTTTTATGAATTTCGGACATTTTAAAGGTTTTGTGTGATTTTGGTCGAGAGATTTAGTCCTTCTGTGAGAATTTTCTATTTCAAGTTTTAGACCTCTCCCTTTGTAATAAAAATTGCCCATTTCAAACTAAATGAGCGAACTTTATTTTACACTCAAAGCCTTCTCACTTAAGCTTAAACACCTTGCTCTTTAATGCCTAACTTACCCCTTGGTTAAAATTCGGCCAGTTTCAACTAAATGCGCAACTTTGGCCTCTTGCAAAAAAAAAAAAGATCTTTTGGCAAACTCTAAATTTTTCGGGCCTCTTAATTAAGATGTGTGATTTTTACTTTTTGGCATCCAATTTCAAACCTTCTTAAAAAAAAACATTGGCCACTTTGGCCAAAATGTGCAACTTCTTTCTAATCGCTTTTCACCTTGATGTTAAACTCGGGCTTTTTGGTCTTTTTGTGCGATTTTCACGTGGGATATGATTTATTTAAAACTTTGCGCATTTTACCCCACTCGCACAATTCTAGGCTTTCTACGCAATTCAACAGTTTCAGATGATTTGCGCGATTTTTCGGCATTGGATTTTTTTTTTTAAAACGATGTGAAAGCAATTTCGGGTGTTTGACCTTACCTGCGCGATTTTTGTCTTACCTTATGAAACTTCGGATGTTTTCCTCCAAACGGGCGATTTTGATTGTGCCTTGCGATGTTCAGGCCAACTGAGCATTTCGCGCGACTTTCTTGGCAACTTTGCCCTAAAAATATTCGGGTATTCGGCCGAAATGGTGCGACTTTTGTCTTTTGCAAAACCCTACCTTCGAGATTGTCAGATAAAATGCGTGATTTTCTTCCTTGCGTTTTAACACGTCCTTCCTAAACTCGGCCAAATGAGGGCCTGTGCGCGATTTGTTATTCGACTACCATTTCACAAAAAACGAAATTCGGGCCATATAGCCCAAAGGTGCGATTTTCACTTGCTTGGCATGGGGAGACATTAAAACGTCCCTTGATTTTTCGGGCAGTTCATGTGTTTTGAGGGAACTTTCATTAGGTTTTTCTTTAAATGAGTGACTTTGTTATTAGACGCATTTTCTTTAACCTGAAACTCAGCGCATTGTGTTCTTTTGAATGTCTCTTTCTCTTAGTGACTTTGTTATTAGACGCATTTTCTTTAACCTGAAACTCAGCACATTGTGTTCTTTTGAATGTCTCTTTCTCTCTTGCTGGAAGATAGACAAAATTGGGGGTCCCCTGCAAAGAGGGGTGTGCTGTGCGTAGCAAAACAAGTATTAGTTACTGGTACTTTATGTGTTCTTTACAAATTCACTTATTAATTTATTAGTAAACAAATTTGCTATTTTTGTTTATCGATTGTTTTTATTTAATGAGGCTTGTATGCAGTGTTCCACGGGCGTTGGGGACGGGGGGACGAGGGGGACCCGTTTCCGGGACGGGGGGACCAAGGGCCTAAATTTGGGGACGGCGGGGGGGACGGCGGCGGGGGGGTGGTGGTGCTCATATATATACATATAGTACTTGAAAAACTAGTTTTGAAAAGATGTATAACAGTATAAGAATTAGATTTCAAATGAAACTATAGGAAATACCTAGATTACTTAGATTAGTAATACTAATTGCTAAATGCTAAATAAAATTTGACAAATGAAATTGTCAAATTGGAGATTTCTCATTTCTATCATATGAATATCGAAAAAGGAAAACGAAAATACGAATATCTGATGCCATTGCAAAGTCTATAATAATAAAGATGATTACATAATTCATCATTACAATGAGTAGCCAAATACAAATACGTGTAGCAATAGCATTACAAAAGAGACTAGAGTCAAAGACAAAATGACAAAACTCAAAATGTAGCTAATGGAGGCCTCTAATCATCTGCGAACTCCTCCTCACTGGAACTGCTGGACTCTTGAAGATCAAGGTCCCTCAAGCTCACACCAACTAGCCCTGTATCTGAAGTGGTAGGATCATCCTCATCAATCTGTGAAGCTGCCGTTGGACTCTCCTTGTACACGAGTGTCTTGCGGTCTATGAGACGCAAAGCACTGTGTACAGCCACAAGCTTCTCTGCTCTCTTAGAGGTAAGTCTGTTCCTCTTAAGAGAGTGGATGAAGCTATATGTAGACCAGTTCCTCTCAGCTGCTGAAGAACTGGAAACCTGGGATAGCAGACGGATGGCTAGAGTGGTGGGCAAAGATTTCGGGCCATGACAAGTCCACCACAAAAGTGGGTCCTCCTATGCCATAGTGTCTATATCCATCTTTGCCGCATCTGAATAACCTCTAAGAGTGGCAAATCTTCCCCACTCAGTGCGCATTGTGCCGACATCTCAGGAATCAAACATCTTCTCTATGCACCTAAAGAAACCTGCCTTCACCTCATCATCCTCAATCGGTGTCATTCTACTTGGTCTAGCCTTGTACCACTTAGGATTCAAGGCAAAGGCAGCCATATGCAAAGGAGTGTTCAACTTGTCCCATCTACTCTAAATGATAGGCTGGATTTGCTCATTGTAGAATGCTAGAGAGGGGTCCTTCACTCGCACAGCAGCCCTCATCTGGTCAAGCATAGAGTCAATGCACTCATACACCTCTCCAAGGTTAGGTGCATCCCCATCCCCATATCTGATCACCTGGAATACTGGAGAAATGATGGAGACAATGTATTTCGCATCAGTCCAAAACACATCACTCTTCACTATCTCCTTCACCCTTCTCCCCTGCTCTGTCTTGGCCTTAGCCCACCTATTCCACTCATTAGTCATAACCATGAGTTGCAATGCCTCTTGCAACTCAATCATTCTCTCCAAGAGAATGAAATAGGATGCATATCTAGTCTCAACTGGTTTCAAGAACTCCTTCGCGAAGGTCCTGAAGAGTGCATGTGAAGTGTGGTGGTTGCAGATAAACATCTGCACATCTCTCGCATCGGTGACCACTCTTCTAATCCAGTCAATCTTCCCCATGTTCTTGAGTGCATTGTTCATGGCATGCACACAACATGGGGTCCACCAAATGTGTCTATAGGCTGCCTCAACGAGTCTCCCTGCTGCTCTGCACACATAGGCTGCATCTGTCACTACTTGGACCACGTTTTGTGGCCCAACCTCCTCAATAGCCTCCCTGAGGACTTGAAATTGGAAATCAACATCTTTACGATGCCCTGTACAATCAACTGCTCTAAGGAAGTATGGGCCCTCTGCACATGTGACCATGACGTTGATGAGTGGACAATGGCTAATGTTCGTCCATCCATCCATAACTATGCTGCACCCCGATGCCGCCCAACATGCCTTCATCTTCTCCATCAAAATATTGATCTTGGAATAGCTTTTATCCAAGATCGAGGTCCTCATTTTCGTCTCCCCTGGTGGCACATAAGATGGTCCTCCCTTGGCCACCATATCCATCATCTTCCTATAATAAGGAGACCGTGTAACATGAAATGGAATGCCATTGGCAAAGAAGAAATTGCCAATGGATTCATCTATCTCATCTCTCAGCTGCACATTAAACATATTAGCAATGGGGTTGCTCTGTGGTGTATGCAACCTACGTTTCCCAGCCCTGGCAGCAGTAGAAGTGGAAGTAGATGGAGATCCAAACATCATTCCTCCCGCTTGCGAAGCATGAGAAGTATGTGGCACTGGCACATTCTGGTTGTCGTGAAGTGATGCCCTAGCAGACAAAGTAGTAGGCATTGAAATATTTGTGTCATCTGGAACCCCCCAAAGCCTGTTAAACTCAATTCTGTACTGTATATTTTTGGGTTCCTCCAAAAACTTACAATGTTTCACGCCTTTTCCTCTCCAAAACAGAAAGTGTGCATTCACCTTGCTAATGCTACCGAACCATTCTCTGTCACAAATATTGCACTTCCACTTCTTTGTTCTCCCACTTGAATGTGATGCAGTGCCTTGTACTGATATTTGTGAAGCAAACTATTTTAGAGGAGACTTAGGATCAAAATGACCCCTAGCATATGGTGCCAACAACTCTGAAGGGCAACCTGTACTAGCTGGTGCACTTGCCATAGAACTAGATTGGGCTCCAGGATCAGCCCCATGGTCACCCCCCTCATTTTCAGGTTCATATTCTGAATCATTCTCACTATGAGAATGGATTTCCATGTCATCTTCACTCGTGCCTTGGGAGCTCATTGTGAAATTGACACTACATTTCACAAAATAAAAATAAAAATAAAATCAGCCTTGTTTAACAATATATTTTTAAATTTTTTTCCTATTCATCTCAAAATGAGATTTGATGTTGAATCTTGAGGGCAAAATGATGCCCTCAAGATTCAACATCAAATCTCATTTTGAGTCTTGAGATGAATAGGGAAAAAAAAACCAAAAATGACATAGAACAATGAAAATCAAAAAGTAAAACAAAAAAAAAACAAGAAGAAGTTGAAAAACCCTACCTTGTGCTTGAAAAATCTCTCCAAAATGTAGAAGAATCTTCTTCTTCCTCTTCTTCTTGCTTCTTCTAGCTCCTATCACGCTTGCAGTCACTTTTCTCACCCCTTCAATCAATCTTCTTCAAGTATTTCCTCCTCTTCAAGTTGCTGGAAATTAAATCAGTTTTCCAAAATGAGAGTGAAATCCAAAATAAACATGCTTTTGTGTTGTTTTGGGGGGTAGGGTGGGGCCCACGTCCAATTAGGGTTACCCCTTAACCCCCCCCAAAAGGCACATGTTTTAAAAAAACTTAAAAAAAATAAAAATAGTGTCTTTTTTCGCGTGGGAACGTGGGAGACGCCTGGGCGTCTCCCCATCCCTTGAGAGACGCCTGGACGTCTCTTGAGGGACGGGGAGATGCCTAGGCGTCTCCCACGGAGACGCCTAGACGTCTCCACGTCTCCCTGGGAGACGCAGAGACGCGGGGACGTCTCCACGTCCCGCGGCGTTTGGGTTGCGGTGGGGGGGCGGCGGGGGACGTCGCGTCCCCATCCCCCCATCCCTGAGACGTCTCTGACGGGGGGACGCGCCCAAAAAGGGGGGGGGCGCACCCAAAAAGGGGGGGGACGCGTCCCCGTGGAACACTGCTTGTATGTAAGGTCTAACTAACTTCACATGCAAAAGGCAAGATTGATGAAATTCGATTGAACAAGTGATGGCAAGCAAAGAACCTTGAGAGGAGATGAAGATAATGTCATCAACCTATTTGGAAAGTTAGAACCTCCTAGAAATGCAAGGTTTTGGGATGTATGTAACACATCAAAGTTCAGCTTTGAAAGCATTGTTGAGTAAGTGCATATTGTGGATGCTTACTACAATGTGCAGGAAAGAGAATACGGCTGGCCGTATCTTATATAAATCTCAACAGCTAGATGATTTCAAGCGTTGGGGCACAAATTTCATGACAATTGATCCAAGATTGTTGCCGATGGAGATGCCAAGACAATGTGTGGGGTTATGGCTAAGATCATATTTCTAGAGCTGTTGAGAACTCAGATGTAGATAATGAACAAGCACCTCTTGCTTATTGGATTTCCAAGAAGATCATTTGCATTATATTTCACTATCTTATGAATGAGGTGATGAAAACATGGGTGATAGCTCATTGGTAAGCAGCCTAGTGTTCTTCAAAGTAAATGACACAACACAATATAATATGCCTTGATGGGTGGTATGAATCTTGTCACAAGGGGAAATGCAAACTTCATTGTATGCCAAGAAACTAACTATAAGTTTGAGCATCTCAAATCCATTTGGGGTATCAAAAATGATGCCAGCATGTGTCATAGGAGAATTATCCTTTCAGTAAGCAATTCAAGGTTATGGAACCCCACATGATTGCGCCTTTTAGTCTCTCCCCTACTTGGGAGACATACCTATTGCTTTTGACATATATTTTTCTAGTCACAATTAGTTATAATGCTATGGACCCTGCTAGAAAAATCTATCCTTTGTACGTCTGAATCTTTCCATGCAAATACATCAACCTACTCATGGGAATGATCAACTTCTTAATTAAGGAGAGAGATTAACTCCAATCCCTCCTTCCACTCAAGGACTAGAGGAAAATTCATGGTTGACTTCTTAGTTTGGACCTCCAAGATTTCAAAATTAGTTTCTTAGTCATCATTTCTTCGAGTTAGAGGTGGAGATCAAGGAAATCTCATCAGTGATTTGCAAATGAGATGGGTGCTCTTTTGTAGCAGCTTTCATGAGGCTCTTATATGCCTTCCTTTTATCGAAGAGATGTTGAATATTGAGTTGTGTTAACTTAAATTTAAGTTGTTGAATTGCATTGGATGCTTCAGAACTAAAGTTTGTGCTGAAACTAGTACATTGGATCCTTTATTCACTTTTAAATCTAACAAGGGCACGAGGTGATGGGTGATCACAAAATCATTAAAAAAGTTCCCAAATAAGGACAAATAATATGCCTCCTTGTGAGGAACTTGAATGCTTCCTTCCAGTCATTGGTGTGAATTTAACATGTCCTACATGGTTGGACAAAATAATGGATTCATGAGAGACAACATGAGGGACGAGAAAAGTGGTTAATCTTTTGATTTATTCTCAATGTAGGCCCGAGGATCAGGATTAGTAAGAATGACACATACCTTTCCTTCATATTTGAATTGAACTTTATGAAAGGTAATGGAAGGAAAAACATTCATAGCAGCTACCTAGGCTTGATTGAGGATGAAGTTGTATGACAGCAAGTCAGCATTTGGTTATACTAAATAGAACATGGTGAGGAAAATCAATCTTGATTGTAAGATGAGTGCCATGGTAGTGACTACCATAATGACCTTGTCTTCCAATTCAGATCTACAAGAAGCAAGGATTGTTCCATTTTTAAATGTGGGCTAATGGGCAACATGTACACTTCATTGTTGACAATGGTAATTAGAACTTAGTTTCTTTGGAAGTAGTGCAAACAATAAACTTGCAATGGTACCTCACCCTCAACCATACTCCATTTCATGGTTTTAGCTTGGGTCTTGAGAAGCATGTCACTTATAAGTGTCATTTGTTCTACAAAACCAATATAATCCTTTTGATATAGCGTCATTAGGAGCATGTGACGTGTAACTTGACACTCATATCTTTTTCATCTTTATGCAAGCTAGGAAATCCTAAAATGTAATTGTAGATGATGATAAAGATGGATATTGCATATCATAAGTAATTCATATGATTTCAAGCAACATAAGAAGCTAATTAGTTTCTTTAATAAATTTTTGTTTTCAATGGAATGTGTAATGAATCATAATGTTGATTTGGTTATAGTCTACCTCTTTTGATTGCCTCTTTATATTATTCATTTCTAGAGAATGAAGATATTAAATGATAGATTTATGAGATTGTTGAAAGTTATAAACTAGGCAAGCTCTTCTCCTTGTGGCAGCCCCATTGTGCATCATTAAGGATGATGGCACATAGAGGTTGTGCATAGAGTTTCAACAATGTCACTTTGAAGAGCTCGCTATCCTCTTTCGAGGATTTTTGACCTATTAGATTAGCTTCACAACACCAAATTATTTGCTAAGATAGATCTCATCAAACTTCTGTTGAACCCTCTAATACGTAGAGGACAATTGACCAGGCCAAGGAAGGTTTGTTTGAATGGTTAGTTATACCCTTTGGCTTGACTATTGCTCCCTTGAGATTCATATAGATATAGATAATGAATGATATTCTTTGGATGTTCACAGCTTCATTTGTTATTTTCTATCTTAATAATATTCTCGTTTTCAATAAAACATAAACGGAGCATTCGTTGCACAACCAATAAGTGCAAAACACTTTGCAACAACACAAGGTGAACTCCATTGAAATTGTTCTTTTGCCATACAAGAAAATACAATACCTTAGGTATATCATTGACTAACTTGGATTAAATGCATAACCATCCAAGATTTGTGTCATTCAAGAATGACCTATACCTAAGACTCTTATTTTGTGGTTTTTAGGTTTGGCAACATTCTAAAGAAGTTTGTTCTTAGTTCTTCTCACATCATTTTGCAATTGATTTTTTTTTTAGCAAAGGTGTTACCAAAGCAAGTCTTGCATAATTTTTCACACCACAAAAGACATTTGACTAATTCAAGTATGAACTTTGTTCCATGTCAATGTTTACCTTAGTTGACCATCAAAAGCTATATGAGAACTAAGTTCATCCACCCAAGTATGTTCTTAGAGCAATCCTCACTCAATTTGGTCACCCAGTTGCTTACTGCATGGAGGAATTCATTGCATCTATGAGAAAGCAGCTTGTATATGGCCAAGACTTTTAAGGCATTTACAAGGCATGTAATGTTGGAAACACTGCATATTGGGGAAGAAAATAATATTATAATGAATTATTATAGTTCCAGTAAACATAAAACAAGTTGTAATATGAGTGACATCAAAAGTGATCATATATTTATCAATTCCACTTGATCATCAATTTTGAAGGGAAATGCCAATAGAGTACAAGATATGTTTGAGCTGACCTTTGGTCCAAACTCTTTCAATGGACATGACACATCTAGACACAAGACTTATGCTTGGCCAAATCTTTTACAAATTGGATTCATTTTTCATATAGTATTGTATATTGCTATCTGTAGGATGAACTCTTGTATCACGTGGCTCACTTTAACTAGTAGTGATTAATACTGTTTGTAGCATTCTAGCAAAAACCAATGAAGTTGTTCACACCAAGGTCAAACACATTAGAAGTTAAGAGATTCTTTTGAACCAGACCATCAAAGTAGGTCAAGTTCCTTTCCAAGGAAAATGGTTCTCAAGATTCCAATAGTCCATTGGGATGCTTTCTTCTCTAGGAGGGGCTACTATTCTTGAAGTATCTAACACTTTGATCAAATGGATATGTTGCCAAAATGCCATCTTCCGCTAGCTTCAGGTCCTTTCTAAAACACTTGGTAATACCAAGAAACTTAGCTTCTTTTTTCTGTTGCACAACACCAATTGTGGTACCCTTGCTTTGTACAATTGTTTTGTGTCATTTCCAAAAAATGACAAAATAATGGATACAATCTAATAGGAGAATATCAATTACATTTCTTGGAACCACCATGATGTCCCCTCGTTTCCAATTCCTATATATTAATGTATGCTATTCTTTGAGAAATGACAAAATGGAATAGATGATAGACATTTGTGCCATATATCCAATCTCTCTAATTATGTACAATTTTGCACAATACAAAATTGTGTTTTAAAGTTCTTACATGGTGTCTTATTGTTCATTGATTTTCTCATCATATAATACTTGAATTGATGTTTGCACTCTGTTACACTTGTTTGTGCTTCTATTCATAACACATTTTAACTATTTAAGCGTCTTGTCCGTTGCTAACACATTGGATTGAATCAAGGATGCAACTTTCACAACATCACTCTCATGTGATCAAATACAATATGAATTTAATGCAAAGATAACTTGAGATGACATTATCAATGATCTTATATCGTTTATGATGCAAGGATGAAAATAAAGGAGATGAATCCTACAAAGTAGGACCATTGAAGCAACTAACAAGTGTGCAGTAGTAGTGTGATTTTGGAAGGTTTATGTAACTCTAAATGGATTACTATTAGCTCCTCAATCTAATCCTATTGGTGAATCGAGTGGAATATTCTAGATCAAATAATAGCTAAGAGAAGTTTGCAATATTGCAAGGTACAACACTAAAATACGATCACCAAGTGTGCTCCAAAAGCTTTGCTGGTGAGCCAAATATCCAAAAATCAAGGAAACTAGCCGTTATACCCACTTCAAGTCCAAGTTAGTTATAAGTTATGCTGCAACTTCTCTCAAAAGTTCCGGCATTGTGGATTGTCCCTTTATGGGACGTGTGAGGAGTTAATAAGGGACAAGGCACTCAAAATACATCATAGGTAGTTAGTGAGATCCATATTAGTAGCATATATGCCTCATGTTGACATCAATTTCTGGTCACAAGCATAGTAGCACTTGTAGGTAAAACAAAGATGGAACCCAAGGCATAGGGGTTTTGAGAGTACAATATTGTTGAGAGGGATGGTACAAACCTAAATTTTTCAAAAGAATAGATGCCCTTCCTCAAAGAGAGATATTGACACATTTATAAGTAATGATTTTTCCATTGGTTCAATTGTATTGACAAATTGTACACTCACTGAAAATATTGTAAGCGTGGTTACAATTTTAGCAGCACATGTCTTGATACCAAATGTGCTCATTGGTTCATGTGATAAGGCTTTGCTACTTTGGTAATACTAAGAAACTACCAGACTATGCAGTTTGTTTGAAATAGCAACGGGTGCTTCACTTGAAGAAATGATTCATCTTGGAACCTTTGTATTTACTATTGAACTTTTGGCAAAATTGGCCTCTAGGGCAAAGAAATTTAGGGCTAAGGTAATGTATTGTCTCTTGTTTAACGGAAGGAAAATATATGTCATTAGGTATAGATGGGCTCCTAGGCATTAAAGTGAGATCTTGTGGCCAAGAAAGACCACACATCACTTGGCTATCTTCACCCTGAGAATGTTTCTATTTCTGAGTTCCCAACTAAATAATTATGTCTGGTGATTATGTTGTTGGTTTTAGAGATAAAATCACTTGGTTATGTTGATGGATTATTATTTCATATTTGAATCACACCACTGTTATTGCTTAATCTATTGCTATTATAACCAAAATATGTTTCTGCTACCACAATTCTGTTATAGAGAAAATAACCGTTATTACAGTGTCATTAACTCACCGATGCAGGTAATCAGTCCATAGCATTTTTATTTTTCTCACATCAGTTACAGATATTGTGTTGTGGGATTTTATCATATTTCTTTTTCCAGATTTCTGTATAGGTTCATAACAAACTTTAACCTTTTTTGGTTTCCAGTATGATTATGAGGGTTGGTTATTTACCAATAAGGAAAAGTTCAATCATTCAAAGTTTTTGAGGATCAATATAGTTTTTCATTGAATAGCACATTCTATTAATTATAAATAAAAATTTAAAGTACATTGCTAATCCAACAAAAAAAGCAGGTGGAAGGGGATCTCACACGCCAAAGGAAAGGAAAATCACATCGAACTGTAATTTTAATCAAAATCATTAGAATAATCAATTGGCTGTTGGTCTTTTGATGAAATTGCTTGGCTTACAAAGAGACCATTAGTGATCAGTTCTTACCAAGTGCAAAGGCATTTTATCACAAGGGATTAGGCTGGGTTTGAGTCCCAGGCGAATTTGGTGGAATGGATATCCCTCAGCCCTTGGCACTAAGCCAATGAATTGTGCCTCTGATGCGAAAAGGCTGCAAAATGTATTGGAATGTTTCTCTCAACATAAAAACTTCATTAGAAGAGGTTATGAAAGCATATCTTCTACAAATCTTCCCATGAAAGTTTTAGCATTTTCCAAGAAAACTATAATTAACAGGCATGATTAGCAAGTAAAGAAACAATTTTAGACAACAAGGGCCACTAAACGACCACCAGGTGGAGGTGGCATAGGTTCATTCGGTTTGTCATCTCAGCTGCCTCTGGTGGGATCTGCCATATCAAGGACTCCTGAAGGACTTCCAACTGCCCAAAATGTAATATTTGGATTATGATTTTTCATTTTTGTATGCCTAACTAGCAAAATTCCTAGGGGGGCAACCTAGGAAACTTATTCTGAGGGAGCACTGCCCATCAATTGGGTCTTGTGTGATCAATGTCTGCAGCACCACCAACTCCATTGTCATTATGTTGAAGAGAAAGCTACCCGGAACATGACAAGGAACCTTGTCTGCTAGAATAATTTCTTTGTCTCTCCCTGTTGACATGCCTTAAAAGGATGAGACTGGCTAACAACACATGGGGCATTTGCCCAATTGCCAAGGAGAACTTATAAGTGCTCCATTTCCAGCCTCAATTTCTTGGTCTGCACTTGAAAAGTTAAATCTTTAGCATGACATTTGGAATCACCAGTACTTTGTTAGCCATTGAAAAAATGGCAATCGATAGTAGCATGCTAAAAAATAAAATTGTTTATTTGTTTCTTCTTTCCACAGCTGAAAGTCAGTCACTCTGTGAAAATCCTTGGTGCTCCAGAGGTGGCTTAAAGGAAATCGCAAACCAGATGTTCAAGCCTGAGATAGGCAGCCTCAGAAGGAGCTAGCAAGATTAGTATACAAGTGGGAACTAAAATCTTAGAACAAACCTGGAACTTTCCTCCCAGGATAGGATTTAGTATTCCAGAAAGTGTTTTTTTTTTTGACTCTCTGGACCACAGGTAATATAAATTTGAAAGTAGGGATGAAACTATTTAGTCCATGTGGCTCGATTACTTTGAAGTCTAGCTCTTTGGCCACAAGAAACCCATTATTCAATAATCTGGACCCTTAAAGATTCACTTGTGTGATCAGTGGGATTCTATGTTATCTGATTGATTTAAATTTCAAGTTCCACTTGTGTAATTAGTGGGATTCCATGTTATCTGAGTGATTTAAGCTGGGTTTGTGGCTGGGCAATATATAGTATAAATGAGAGTACTTAAAAATATTTCAAAAATATTGTGTGATTTGCTGGGAATGTTATGGATGTACAGAAATATTGCTGGCTGTTAAAAGCAGATAAGGAAACATCTTCTTACAGGAGAATTGTATCTCTTTCAACTACGAACCCAAATAACATAGAAGAAAAAATAAAATAAATGCTATTTTTAGCAGGCAATGCTGCTGGCCTACAGAAATTATTCTGCTGAGTCCCTTTATCCATTTTTTAGGGATCCTGCTGCACTGACATTAGCACCCATGGTTCTGGTAACATATATGAGATTTGAACCTGAAAGACTTCAATTTAAATATCTATGCTCATTTTTAATATGTGAAAGATCTGACTTGAAGTGCATGAAATTTTGTTCTCTGAACTAAAACAAAAAAATTGTTGGGGCATAACAGTTCTTAATATTACTCTTCCATATTACCGTCTATATATGTGAAGTCTTTATGTTCTCAACTCTAGTATGTTTGTCAGATTAGCTTGTTTAAAGGAGCACAAATATTCCTTCATTGTTTTTGTACTATTTTCTAATGCGAATTTTATTTCTGCAGAGTCGGGAAAGGTTGGATGGAAAACCTTTATATATTCTCGTTGAATCTCGTTAATTGCAGTTATGCATCAATGTGAAGTTTGTTGAAAACTTATGTATTCAAAATATTTTTTCCGCCCCATGAGTTGTGGTGAGCAATATCTTAGTCAGTCTGTTGTATATTAAAAGAACCAATTTCATCAAGTTGCATTTTGTAGAGATAGATGTGGGTTCTTAACAGCAGAGATTTTTTTATGGGATAAAATTTTGTTAATTTGTTTTTAAGCAAAGATTTTTCTTAGTAATCGTGGGTTACAAAATTTTAGTTGTTCCGAGAAGATTCTTCACTTTTCCAGAAACCCTTATATATGGTCATGAATGTGACTGGCTTTGACCTTATTTACAATTCTTACTGAAAACAGTAATAGATAATGAAACATTTTGACATCATGTGTCCATTCTCGAAGGCCTAACTTCTCTAAATGTTCTATACATGTCTAAGACGTGGGAAGTTATTTAGTTGAACTATATGGAACCCCAATATAATCAGTTTGCCTTCTGTTTACATTGGAAAATCTATTGGGAAGTTTCAATCATTGTGCAGACAAGATAGAGTGTATATAATAATTTTCTTTCGCTTCTTTTCCACTTGCTGTCACAATGATTTGAACTTTGCATAATCTTTCATGTCCTATTTCTACTGCAAGTATTTTGAAGAATAGAAGAGTGATAGGGACATGAAATAATTGTCTGACATTAAAACTTACACCGTGTTTGCATAAATTGTTTAAGTTAAAACTTCATAATTAAATTTATTTTTTTGAATCAGATACCTACTGGGTTGAGATTCAGATAGTATTTTTTTTGTTTGTTTTTGAGATTTATACAGTTAATAATTAATGTAGATCTAATTGAGATAAAAGTAGAAACCCCTTGCAGTTCCTTGTGTCTGATATGAAACTTGCCAGGAATTTTTACATACAAAATGTCCTTATCTTTAGTGCTCTCTTTTATTGCAGAAACTGAAAGTGGCATGAAATCAGTTTTTATATAGCTGGAATCAGAGCTTGTCCTTATTGTATTTTGAATATTTGTCCAATATTTTTTTTTATTAACAATAGTGTGTAAAGGCAGATTACATTATGAGGAGTTACGACTTCAGATCAAATGATCACCAACACAACAAAATAGCAAGATACTAGTAACAGTTCAAACCAGTAATTTTGAGAGAGTTATGAAACTGAACTAGTCCCAAGAGCCTATGAAATTATTACTACAATCAGCATTGTCACACTCATAAGTGCCTAAAGGAGGCACAATGTCTGGATCTACAGTAGTGTTCCACTTGATTTCATAAGGAGTCTTCTTTTCGCTGTTCTTCTTGTCTATCTCCTGTTTGGTGATCTTTGTTTTTTCCTCCAGGTACTTGTTCAGCAACTCAAGTTCTTCTTTCTTCTTGTCTATCTCCTGTTTGGTGATCTTTGTTTTTTCCTCCAGGTACTTGTTCAGCAACTCAAGTTCTTCTTTGTTGACTTTGTTCTTCCCCTGCGGAAAGAAATGAGCTGAACATATGTCAGCCTTGTACACAAGCATCACTCTCTCCTGCAACAAAGTCATAAATCTGTCTTTTGGGATCTCCATTGTAGCAGAAACCTGCATCATGATGGAAAAATAGGTGAGTTTGTTGTTTCACGAGTTCAATGATGAATCCTATTTGAGTCACTGACACAGTTTTCCCCAAAATCTCAATGAGCCTCCTAGCCAAGGTTTTGGCCAGAATTTTATAGGAAACATTTAATAGGCCATTAGGATGCCAATTTCTGATTTGGGACTTATCTCCATCTTTGGGAATAATTTTGATGACACCCTTATTAATATTTATGCCAAGGGAACCTTGATTGAAGGTAGCATTGTAGACATTTATCAACTCAAGGCTTATCCATTCTATATTTTTCTTGTAAAACTCTACTATTAGACCGTCAGCCCCTGGGGATTTTCCGTTTGGTAAAGACTTGATATTATTTTGAATCTCAATTACATCGGTCCTCCTATCTAGTGCTTTGGTATCTACATTAGACACCTTTGGGACCAAATTTAAACGAAACACCTTAGCCTGATTATTCCTGCTGCCCTGATTAGAGGAAAAGAGAGACTGGAAGAAGTCCATAAAGGCACTCTTCAAGAAACCTGGATCATTAGACACTTGCCCCTCATAAAAAATAGGACCAATATAATTAAAGAAGTATTTTGTACCCCTATCGCCTTCCCTGAGCCAGTTCATACTTGTCTCACTTTCTGCCCTTGAAATCTGTAACACTATATTTTCCTAAGCTAGGTCTTAGTTCTGATCAATATGGCCTCTAATTGAGGGCTTGGATTGTTATCTTGAACTTGAATTTCAAGCAATAGTAGCTTTTGATGCAACAAGTTTCAATCATGTTCCTGTCAAGGGCCTTCTTCTTACCCACAATTTGAAACATGTTCCTCCACACCTCAACAAGGGAATCCCACACCAGAATTAGATTTATTCTTATGAAGAGACTTAATAATATATGTAGCAGTTTTGATTGCCACAATCATATCATCATCCTTAAGCAAAGAAGGCTCAAGTTTCAAAAGCCCATGCCTAGGCTCAGAATAGGTCTCAGAAGAGTTGTTCCGAATGATCTTAGATGCAATAGGGGAGTGATCAGAAATAGCAGCAAGGATGACAGAGATAGGGTATCGTCAATAGAGGGGTTAAATGAAAAGAAGTCCTTGTCAACATATACTCTATCAAGTCTAGAGTATATGCTATTATTCAAAGCCTGATTATCGTACCAAGTAAACCATATGCCTTAAGAGGAACTTCTCTTAATTGTGAAGGGGTCAGACAGGTTGAGGTGCCTTTTGAATTTTGACCAAAAAAACAACTCATCACCTTTCAAAAGAGAATCATTACCACCTATTTTGTCTTCCTTATTCTCTATCATATCGAAATCTCCAATACAGATCCAGGGTACCTTTGGAAGCTGTGGCTATCCAGTTCCAAAGGTCAAATCTTTCTGTATAATCATTGGAAGCCTAGAGAGGGCATATGCCAATGTCCATTAGCATCATTCAAAATAACCCAAATATCTCTATTACAAGGAGAGGAGCCAAGATGCACAATCTTATTTGCATTTATGGTGCAATAAAATAGCACTACCACCTTTGCCCTTCTCGTGATTTGAGACGAAGTAAGTAGACTTTTTTCAAATAAAGTTCATCATATTCTCAGCTTGAAACCTTACCACATGAATCTCTTGTAAATAGAGAAAATCTAAATTAGGCCTTGAATTACAAAAGGCCCTAGCCACATATTTCTTGTCTCTAGTTTCAAGAGCCTTGACATTCCAACAACAAATATTGAAATTCATGCAGGATGAAGGGGTTTTTGATTTTTATACTACCTATCCAAACATTTTGGCATATCTTTGCCTTTTTTTGAAACAACCATTTCAAACCTAGAGTATGATGCAGTGGGTTTTTCTTTGTGGTTTTGTTCCTCTCTTCATTTTGACCCCCTAAGGGAGTTTGAGCAATATTTTCAGCCAATGCATTATACTTATTGGCAAGAACAATTTCTTTACCAGTAAAACCCTCTTTGGGCTTGAGAAAAGGATCAATGTTTTGAAAAGCAGCTAGCCCCAACGAGGAAGGAGGCCCATAATATTTCTAATTTGTGTAGCGTTGCCTTGAATCGAGTCTAAAGCTAGTTGTTGAGGATTTTTCTTACCCTTAACAGGGTTAGCACTCTATCCTGGTGAAGGACAAGGGTAGGAGTTGAGAATGAAAAGATCCTTAGCCAATATAACAACAAGCTCATCCTCGATGAGGGTCAGATAAAGAGACAGATTGATTTTTTGCCCTTAAGGGCACATTGTCTTGTTTCTCTCCCATCTGGGAGTCATTACTTTCTTCCATAACCACATCATTGACATTTTGAGAGACTTGCAAAATAGAATCTAGAGGAGCATAACTAGTTTTAGTAGTCCTAATTAAGGGATTATGATTTGTTTTAATACTAGAAGGAACCTCATTCTTGTTTCTATTAGAGTTAAAGGTCCTCACTGGTTTTGGCTTGATTAGAGGGAAATCTTTTCTAAGATGTGAGTTTCTTCTGCAAAAAAAAAAAGGCATTTAAGTGCCCCTGAACCTCGATATCCCAAACAATAGTTTATCCTTCAACTTATTCAGGATGATAGCTTTAGGGTCTAGGGCAATAAGAACCCTCACATTCAAATTTGGGAATGTAACCCTAGATTTCTCAACCTCTATGGCATTCCCAATAGGTTTTAAAGGATGAATCTCTAGAATTGAGGGACATTTTTAAGTTTCAACCAATTAGGGGCCGATCGGGCCACCACCTCTTCTAAATGTCCATTAGAGTTCTAATGGAATGCCCGAAATAGGGATTGCTCTATATTCCAGAATTCTTTTTTGGTAACTCTTTCCCACATGTGATTATGAAAGAACAAATAAACCCCTATGCACCATTCGACAAAAAATGACGTACATACCCATCTTTTTACCCCATACAAAATTAATCCAGTCATCAAAGAATTTATAAGGAAGCAAATTAGAATAGAATCATACTAAAAAATTGCTACATTTCTAAGCCCATTTTCCTTTGCTTGCAAAGCTTTTACCATATCTCCACTGAGTAAAATGGAGAGGATTTTCGGTGTAGAAGAGGGGCCCTTACCCATTGTTACTCCTTCGTTGTCTCCATTTTCAATTACGCCTCCACTTTTAGCACCCACCCTTGGGACTCATAAAAGTTCTACGACTTCCAATGAGCAATCTTGGTCCATTTTCTATTCTCCACTGAAGGTCGTCAAGGGAAGGCCCGAAACTTTAGTCGTGTCTCTAGTGAGTGCTTCTCTGAATGAGGGCTTAGATTGAAACTCACCTTGGCTCTAAGGGGACGACTCTTGAATGTTTATGAATTCATTATTTTGTCCTGACAACTTATCTCCACCACCATCAAGCACATTAATTTCTCCCAGGAGTCGGAGGGCTCAGGGGAAACCAACTCCTCTTCAAAGTATAGGTTTATTAACTAACCCAACTCTAATGGCAATAAATGCAAGGTTGGTGAGAAAATTTTGAAATTTTAACATCAATATATCAGGGTTCAAGTAAAACATACAATCCAAACAACATGCAAAAGTAGAGTCACAAAAGACACAAAAGTAGAACAATTCCTAGTACAAAACAAGAAAAGGAAGAAGAAGTGTTATCAATCATTGCGAAGAGAACAAATTTGAGATTGCTAAAATGAAAGCAGTACTCTAGTGTTAACAATTGCACAAATGTTAACGAAAAAAATGGCTCTCCCGCTTCTCTCCAACGACTCTCCCACCTCTCTCCATTTGAATGGTGTTGTTGGTGCGTTTGGTTCGACGGTGGTTTCTTCTTCTACGGTGTTATCTGTTGCGGATGTCTGTGGCATTCCCTCGTCCTCTGACTTCCCCTCCTTCCTCCTTGCAGGGGGGCTCCTGCTCCTGTGACCCACGGTATGTTCGATACCACTGTTGCTGTGTGGTCTGATGCTCCTTGGGTGGTTGTTGTTGTGTCTCCCCATGTCCCCCATGGGGATTTGTCAGGTGCAACACCCACACCCCCTGGCTCTATAGCTGAGGGTGTTGTTGTTGTCGGCTCTCTGGCTTCTGGTGGTGCTTCTTGGTCGACTGTTGTTGATGTTGTTGGTTTTATGCCCAAACCTACTGGCAAGCGTAGCTTTGCTTGTTGTGAAATATGGATCGAAGAATAATGACAACGATTCTGGAAGACTGATTGTCGTGAGTTATTGATCGTCTCCATCATTGAATCCGGTTTAAATACAAGAGGAAAGGTTGCCTACGTAGGGACATGTCCATACGTGGCAGTCCCTACGGAGGCAACCGTTCATAACAATTAGTTTGTTTATGTTTAATTTCCAAACTGTATGCTCTGTTAATATATCACTCTCTAGATAATAACCGATTTACCATTAGTTAGATTCATGAGGGCTATATCTTAACATTCTCGACTTCATCTCTGCATATCAACCCTTTGTAGGCAACAAATTGTGTAAGTAGGTACATCAAGTAGGAAGTCATGGCAAATGACTTGGATCTCTCCACATTCGTCAGCTGAAAATCCAGATTGTGACTTATGATTTTTGACCAATTAATTAATGTTCCTTCGAAAAAATCTTGGATGAAATAGAATATCCATCCATCATATATTGCACCTTGTGGCATCCCCATCACTCGGTTAAGTCTATTTTGTTGTGGATTATATGGTACAGTATACTCCCTCTTAATCCCAACAGAATTACAAAAGTCTTTGAAGTTGTCAGATGTATATTCTCCCCCATTGTCGGATCTTAACACCTTACTTTTCTTCCTTGACTGGTTTTCTACTAGTGCCTTGAATTCTTTGAACTTAGATAGTACTTCATTTGAGTCTTTGCACTTTAGAAAATATATCCATGTTTTTCGAGAGTAGTCGTCAACAAAGATTATGTAGTATAAGGATCCAGTTAGGGATGGTGTTGACATGGGACCACATAGGTCTGAGTGAATTAGTTCTAAACTAACTTTCGATTTGTGCTTGCTTGAGGGAAAAGAAACTTTCACATTCTTTCCCAAGGCACATCCTTTGCAAATGCCTGTGTGTTCAGATTTTAGTTGGGGCAGTCCTGAAGTAATCTTCTTTATGTTGGATAGAGCACTATATCTTAGGTGTCCTAATCTTTTGTGCCATAATTCATTATTATTTGAAACTTCAAGATTTAGTGCTTCCTTTTGATCACTGCATAGTTTGTATAGGCTACCATCTCTTGAACCTACTGTTATGGCATTTTTGATATTTGTATTTGTAGGCCAAAGTAGAACTTTATCTTCATTGAAGGTAACCCGATATCCTTGATCAGCTAGGCCTGAGATTGAGACTAGATTTCTTTTTATTCCAGGTACAAACAGAACATCCTTTAATTGTAGAGATACTCCATTTCTTAGTTTGATAGTACAGGTCCCAATTCCTTTCACAGGATATGTGGAATTATCTCCAATAGTAACCTCTTCACTTGAGTGTCTGTTAAGTGTTTCAAACTGATTTCTGAATCCAGTTATATGCCTTGATGCTCCACTGTCTACAATCCAAGTGTTTTTATTTGTATTTATTTCGCTTGATAGGGCTAAGAAGAAAAGTGAGTTTTCTCCTTTGACTTCGGCTAGACTAGGTTGTGTTTTCTTCCTTTCTAGACAATTCCTGTGAGTGTGCCCATATTTGTCACATTTATAACATTGAATTTTATACATATCTCTTTTCTGATGGTTTTTATTTCTTCTCTTTCGTTTGGAGAACTTTTTCTTTTTGTTGAAGGTATATGTATTAAGTGCTTGGATTTCTCCTTTATTTGTCCCTAATCCTCTTGAGATTAGTCGAGATTCCTCTTTAATGCACTCATTCTTAAGTTGTTCAAATTTGGGTAAGGGGGGTGTTCTGCTAATACATTGAATGTAGGATTCCCATGAAATTGGTAATCCTCTTAGGGCTATGAGAGAGATTTCTTGATCATCTACCTCATTTCCAATAGTTTGTAATTGGTCTTTTACTTCAGATATCCTTGAAAAGTATGTAGATATTGTATCATCTTTATTCATCTTTATGTTTAAAAGTTGTTGTTTCAAGGTTAACATTTTGCTCGCATTGTTAACTTCATATGTATTTTTAATGGTTTTAAATACTTCATATGCTTTAGGCAGTCTGGCTATAGATGGAAGAATATGATCTTTGACTGAGTCAATAATTATTTTCTTTGCTTTATTATTACGCCTTTTCCAGGTAGATTTCTCTGGTTCATCATTTGGCATGTCTAGATTTTCTTCTATGTAAGACTCTAATTCTAGTTCTTCAAGAATGGCAATGATTTGTATCTTCCAGGAAATGAAGTTGGAGGCTCCTTCGAGTCTATCTTCCACTCTCATATTACTTAACATTTTGAATATTTTCTTAGTCGGATATATCCTCTGCGTATATAGCCTCTGCATTGATTTGTTATTTACTTCCGATAAATGCTTATGAGTAATATGGCTGTCTAATTTATTCTCTTAATATGTTGGCTCTGATACCATGTTGTGAAATATGGATCGAAGAATAATGACAGCGATTCTGGAAGACTAATTGCCATGAGTTATTGATCGTCTCCATCATTGAATCTGGTTTAAATACAAGAGGAAAGGTTGCCTATGTAGGGACATGTCCATACATGGCAGTTCTGGAAGACTAATTGCCATGAGTTATTGATCGTCTCCATCATTGAATTTGGTTTAAATACAAGAGGAAAGGTTGCCTACGTAGGGACATGTCCATACGTGGCAGTTGCCACGTATGGACATGTCCCTACAGAGGCAACCGTTCATAACAATTAGTTTGTTTATGTTTAATTTCCAAACTGTATGCTCTGTTAATATATCACTCTCCAAATAATAACCAATTTACCATTAGTTAGATTCATGAGGGCTATATCTTAACATTGCTCATGTGGCCAGATTTTTTGCCCAACCCTCGAAGGGGGTTCATCCTCTTCCTTGTGCCAAATCCTCCCCTATGGTGGTTTGTGGACAGGATGTTATGGACAACATTGGGTTCTACCAACGTTGTGCTCTTGTGTGCAGATTCTTCGGGCTCTGGCCTTCTCTACTGAACCTTCATCGTTGGGTAAGTGACTCTTGGTGACTTTTGGTGGCTCACAATATTGAGCTTTTCCTTGTGCTAAAGGCTTTTTGGTCACTTCCTTTACTTCTTTAGTTGATTGGGATTTGGTTTTGGGCATGTTGTGGGCTTGGGGAGTGCACTCTCTCTCTGTTAAGCATTTGACAACTTCTTTTAACCCTCTCACTGAACCACTTAATGTGCGTCCAGTTTGGGTCTGCCTCTTCATTTTTTGGAGCACTCTTATTATGAGGCTATCAGTAACTCTGTTGGTCGTTTCTTGAAGGTCGATGAAGGTACGTCCTCAATGGACCACATTACCTTAGCACACATTCTTGTGGACATTGACATCTCCTCTCCTCTCTTGAGAGATGTGGTTCTTATGGTGGGGGATAGGCCTTGGTCACAATTGCTAGATTTTGAAGGCCTCCCCTTCTGCTGCAGAAGATGCTTCTCTACGGGTCATCTTGCTTCAGACTACTCTATTTCATGCCACAAAGGTGTCTCTACCTGATGAAAAATACTACTGCTGACCACTTAATAATCAATGCTCTTGACTTTGCGTCTGTTGGCTCCTCTCATGAGGATGATGTCGATGTCGTGCCCCTCATGGCTACAGATGCTCCCGTTGCTCCTTTTGTGGCCTCATTTTCCGAGGTTCCCACTCTTGCTTCTCCCGTTCTACAACCACACTCTTCTATTGTTGGATCTGCTTCTATTGTTGTTTTGTCACAGCCTATTGCTGCTCTACCACAACCTCTTACTCTTTTGTTGCATCACTCTATTGACACCACTAATTGTAACCCTGTGGGGTCCCTTCCGATCGATCTCTCTTTTGATGGACCTAATGACAACATCGCCTAGAATATGGTTTTTCTCAGGGGGAAGGGGAAGTCTTCTCCCCTACCCCAAAGCCCCCCCCATTGAGGTTTGGGTGTGTCTCCCTCCGTTTGATTGGGGTCTTCTTCGTTCTTCGGCTGGATATGATTCCTTGTCTATCTGATTGTGCTTGTTGCTAACTACCTTTGGGTTGTTGTTCTTGTTGCCTGTTAGCCCAGGCAGAAAATAACAATCTGGAATCTCTGTTAGCAGCAGATAAAAAAGAATGGAAAGAATGACAATCTAAATATAATCTGTATTCAAATAAAAAAACTGTATATACAAAATAAAATAAACAAGCAGATATAAAGAGGAGGCAAAAATAGTTGTAAACTGTTATACAAAACTGCCGGAACAAAAAAACCTAATAAATAAACTAATGAAAAATTAATCTAAATAAAACTAAACCCATGAAGAGATATTAACATCCCCCCCTTAAACTGAAGGGGTTAAGTCGAACATTTCTTTGAGCTTCTCAAACTTTTCTTTCCCCAAAGCTTTGGTAAGAATATCTGCTAGTTGATCTGCAGTGGGGCAATATTTAAGGTATATGGTACCATCTTTCACATAATGCCGAATCAAATGAAATTTTGTATTGATGTGCTTGGTGCTATCATGAAATACTGGATTTTTAGCCATTTTGATAGCAGATTGATTGTCAATGAAGAGTGGAGTTGATGAAATCTGTGGTGTCTGCAAGTCTTCAAGAATTCTTCGAAACCATAAGATTTCCCGAGTTGCTTCAAAGGTGGCCATATATTCAACTTCGGAAGAAGAGGGGGTTGGAACAGATTGCTTTTTAGATCTCCAAGAGATGACAGCAGATCCAAGATACATTAAATACCCAGATGTAGATTTTCCATTTGTGGAATCCCCTGCATAATTGGAACCGAAATAGAGAACCAAATAAAATTGTTTTGTCTTGGAGTATTTGAGCCCATAGTGTTGAGTACCTTGCAAATAATGAAGAATGCACTTGGCAGCTAACCAATGAGTTTCTCTAGGTTGTTGCATAAACCTTGAAAGAACTCCAACAACAAAAGAAATATCCGGATGGGTAGTTGTAGCATAAAGCAAACTACCAACAAGTTTCCTATAGATAGTTGCATCAACCAATGTTGAAGGGTCATCTGAAGAGAGCTTAAGATTTTGCTCCATAGGAGTACTAAGGGGTTTACAATCAGCCATGCCAAACTTATGCAAAAGTTCACCAATATATTTTTGTTGGGTGATAAAAATAAAATGAGGTGTTCAAGTTACCTCAATACCCAAATAGTAATGAAGATGGTCCAAATCAGTCATATCAAAACCTTGCTTCAGTTGTTCTTTCACATTTTGAATATTATTCTCATCAGGACCAATGATAAATAAATCATCCACATAAACAACAAGATAGACAATAATCTTATCAAGTTTTTTAACAAAAAGTGTGGCATCATCAAATTCAAAATGTTGGAAATTCAACTTTAAGAGATACTCGGTAAGTTTTTCATACCAGGCTCGAGGAGCTTGTTTCAAACCATATAATGATTTGACAAGCTTGCATACCTGATGTTCTTTTCCATTGACTGCATACCCATCTGGTTGAGTCATATAAACTGATTCTTTGAGATCACCATTTAAGAATGTTGTTTTAACATCCATTTGGTGAATTTTCCACCCATATTGAGTTGCAAGGGCCAACAAAGCACGAATGGTGGTCCATTTTGCTGTAGGTGCAAAGGTTTCATCATAATCTATGCCCTGCTTTTGAGCATAACCTTTGGCAACAAGTCAGGCTATGTGTTTGTCAAGTGTACCATCTGCTTAATATTTATTCCTGAAAATCCACTTTCAGCCAATAGGTTTACAACCAAGTGGAGGATCAACCAACTGCCATGTGCCATTTTTCAAAAGAGCATCATACTCATCTTGCATAGCTTTCCTCCATACTGTAATATTTTTGGCTTCATTATAGGATGATGGTTCAAAGTCAATTATGAGATTGATTTCACCAATGGTCTCCAAGTTATCTGCACTATTGGTTTGAGCTTGGAGCCTTGCTTTGTAAGAGCTTCTTGTACCTGTTTTACCTATTTCATCAGGTCTTAAATCTTTCAATGTTTGTTGGACTTGTTTTTCCCACTAATGAGAAGACTTTGGTTGCACAAAAGATGTGACCATTTCATTACTAGATGTTGTATTAGTGGTTAATAGTTCAGAGAATTCAAGCTCATCATGATGGGCTTCTTCTTGGTCATTTATTGATGGAGCAACATGAATTGGATCACTTGGTGATATAGATTCTATATGTGGAAAACTCTTGTGAGTTTTCTATCAAAGGAGAAAAATTTGTAATTGTATCAAGCTGTTTGAATTTACATTTATCATTTTTAGCAATGTTGGAGGTTTCAACAAATACAACATCGCATGTAATAAAGAATTTTTTGTTGACTTCATCATACAACTGATATGCTTTGGAAGATTCTGAATAACTAAGAAAAATACACTTAATACTGTGATGTTGTAACTTACTTGTTTTGTCCTTGGGAATTAAAGCATAGCAAGTGGAACAAAAAATGCGAAGATGTCGAATAGAAGGAGGATATCCAAACCACACTTCATATGGAATAGATTGGTGTAATGCAGATGATGGAGATCTATTATGAAGATAAACTACAGTTCTTGTTGCTTCAGCCCAAAAATGTAATTTGATTCCTTTAAAATATAACATTGCACGAACCATATTCATGATAGTTCTATTCATTCATTCAACAACACCATTTTGTTGAGGAGTACCTGGAACAGTAAGATGATGTTGGATCCCATTTTGACGTAGATAGTCCTCAAAAACTAGAGATGTAAATTCTCCACCATTATCTGTTCGAAGAGTACCAATTTGAGACTGAGCTTGTTTTTCAATCATAACACGAAACCTTGTAAAAATTTCAAAAGCTTCTGATTTTTGCTGCAAGAAATAAATCCAAGTCATGCGACTCTAATCATCAATAAACAACATGAAATACTTAGATCCTCCCACAAAATTTACTGGTAAAGGCCCACATAAATCAGAATGAATAAGCTGCAATTTTCTTTGTGCTCTCCAAGTGGAGTGAGGAAAAGAATTTCTATGTTGGTTGGCAAGAATATATGCTTCACATTTTTCAATTGTTTTAGGCAAAACAGGTAATCCATCAACACCATTCTTTTGCAAGATATGAATGTTATCATAACCAATATGCCCAAGTCTTGCATGCCATAAAAGAACAAGAGATAGACTACCTTCTTCAGTAAGATATGCAAAAAATTTAGAAAAAGAAGTGCCATTTAGTTTTAATAATCTCCCATCCTCACATCCAGTGAATACAACTTGATTATTTGATTGTTTTCTAACAACAACTTGCCCATCTTTTAACAGAATAGAGTAGCCTTGTTGTCGAATCAATACTAGTGATAACAAATTATGTTGCAATTGAGGAATAAACAATACACCATGAAGCACAAAGTCTGGAAGATTAGGCAACTTAAATCGAACAATTCCTTTTCCAATAGGTTTGAGACTTGATTTATCAGCTAAATAAATTGGACCACATGCACTTTCATGAAATTCCTCAAAGTAATCACGCCGGAATGTCATATGTTGTGTGGCTCCAGTATTTAAGATCCAAGAATCATACCATGAGGAATTAGATGCAAAGTCAAAAACAGAAAGCACACATTGATCACCATCACTATCACAAGCAAATTGGGCTGCTCCTGGAATTTTATCATCTGAATGTTTATCATCACTATAAACTTTTGTTTTATCTTTTTGCTTAAAAGTATTTTCTTTAAAACTTTATATCTTATCCCATGACAACTTGCATTCATGTGCTTCATGACTTCCTTTTCTACCACAACTTTTACAATATAAATGTTGCCTATCATTTTGATTATCATTTTTCCTCCATTGACCTCTACCTTTGCCTCTATCATTATAACCTCCTCTTGAAGAGCTCTTATTTAAAGGTTTTTCTTGGTGAGCAAAACAAACATTTTCATTAGTATTATCTATTTTTCTTCCAAAAGCTTTTTCACGTTCAGCCAACTTTTCAACCAAAAATCAAAAGTAATGGTTTCAATCGGTTACTTGCTTGAAGGGACTCTAGATAAGTAAAATGTGTTGGAAGGAGTGCTTTAATAAAAACAGTGAGATAAATATCAACTTTCCCACCAGCAGCATTAACATCTTGTTTTATGGCTCTAATTTCAGAAGCCAAACTCATAACATCACCATTTTTTAATTCAAGATTGAACAATTTTAATTGTAATTGAATAAATTCTAATTCTGAATGAGAATCAAATAATTTTTTTAAATTGTCAAGGGCTTCCCAAGCAAATTTGCATCCTTGTATATGACGATATACATCTCCATTATATGAAGCTCTTATCAAAGAAAAGGCTTTTGAATTTTTATAATTCCAAATTTCTTTTTCTTTAACATCTGTTGGTTCTGTAGGTTGGGTATCTCCATCACATATTTTATACCATAAATCATTAAAAATTAATGTATTTTTCACTTTTCTATGCCATTCCAACCAAGTATTTTTTCCAGTTAATATTTCCCTAATCAATGAAACAATAGACTGCATTGTAAATTGAAAATAAATGTATATAGAATTTGCACAGTTTGCAAATTTATAGGATTGCTCAAAATCTCTTACCAAACTTTACCAAATATAACAAGATATAAAATTCTTGTACAAATAAATAAATTGATTTCACCTAAATCAATTTTTGTTTCCGTATTTTGATTATGTAGAAAGCAGCAATCTTCAAATGCTTCACATAAAAATATACTCCAAACTCCGAAGCTTTGATACCACTGTTAGCCCAGGCAGAAAATAACAATTTGGAATCTCTGTTAGCAGCAGATAAAAAAGAATGGAAAGAATGGCAATCTGAATATAATTTATATTCAAATAAAAAAACTGTACATACAAAATAAAATAAACAAGCAGATATAAAGAGGAGGCGAAAACAGTTGTAAACTGTTATACAAAACTGTCGGAACAGAAAAACCTAATAAATAAACTAATGAAAAATTAATCTAAATAAAACTAAACCCATGAAGAGATATTAACAATTGCCAACATCATCTCTCTTGATGTTGCTTGTTTTATGTTGATAGTTTTTTGACTATGTTAAGGGTCCTCGCCCTAGTTAATACTGCTTGACTAATGAAAAAACAATTGCATAAAACCCTTAAGATCCCCAGAGCACTCTTTCCTATATTGGTCCAATATTTTAAAATGGGTACATTAATTAATATGAAATCCTTATCATTTTGAATTGAACTTGTAGAGGCAACAATGCGAGATTTCATATCACAAGGCTTTATAAAAAATATTATTGGAGCTACTTAGATCTCTTTGTTTACAATTGTCCATTGCTGAAATCGGGCTTGTTGTCTATGAAAGTGTAAAGTTTACTTTTGAAAGGAGGATAAATGTTTCCATTGGTTTTAACTTTTTGCTTTCATTGAATCAAATCAGTAGTAATATGCCATTGGAACAAAGGTGATGAGATTTGAGAATGTAGAAGAGCAATGAGGGAAGACATCTCTCTACCACCTTATTACAAACATTGTAATTCATTACATATACAGATTGCTAAAATCACACTTGAATGGGCTTGTAAAAACCAAAATATGGATGTACACATGCAAGGTCCTCACTATATTGAAATAAAACAATCTTTTGTAAGCAGTATAAGTAATTTCATGTTAGGCACAATATTGTTCTTTGTTTTCAAGTTGGGTTTGATAAACATTTAAAATTATATATATAATTGAGAAGGAATTCAACCTTATGAGTACAATAATGTTTTGTGATTCTTATTATTGTAGAGTAATAGCAAAACCCTAGACTATGCCTTTATTATGAAGCAATCTAGATGCCAAAATTGAAATTCATTGACAAGAATGGAAAAAACACAATTATTTTTTAGTTTTGAAACCATGTTTGATATCATGATAGGTTTAGGCCTAAGATATAGGAAAAGACATTTCATTTGCATCTTTCATAAGTTATATTCTAAACACGGTTGAGAACCAAGGGCAAGAATGTGTGTTGTTGATACCTTGAATTTCAATTATTAGTTTACTAGTAAAGATAGAAGAGCGAAGAGAAAATAAGTTATAACCTTGAACACATACCCGCCTTGATTGATAATTTAATAGGAGTGAAGTATAAAATTGTAATTGGATTACTTGAAAGAAACTATAATTAAGCACACAAAAGTTGGCTTAAGTTAGATATGTTTACACCAAGATATGGCATCTTGACTCGAGTTATAGATAATGCATTTATAAGGAAATTTGTACGCTAAGATGTTCTCTTTTAATATAGACATCCAACTAGGAAAATGGTAGAAGGCATCTTTTAGTAAACACAATGATGATAATGTATATAAGAATTTAAGATAGACAATGTAAAGGCAACAAGGTTAAGGGTGGTTAAGCCAATAGACAAATGTTAGAGAACATGGTAGTGAAGTAATTAGCATGTTATAATAAAGAAGCAAGAACTCAATAAGAAACAATATTTATAAATGAAAGAGGTATGGTTATAGACATTTATCTAGGGGTGATTTATGGGCACATAAATTTTCCAACGTAACTTAAGCACTTGTGGAGAAATTTTTTTAGGTGATGTAAAGGCATATAAGAGAAACCTTATTGGTTTGCTTCTAAGAACTTTAGAGGCTTAGTATACTTTGAAGGTGGATCTTGTATCTTAGAAATTCTTAGTGGTCTTGTCACACAACTTATATTCCTTTGATGTAGTACTCTCCTCAATCTTGAAGGAATATTTGAAGGTAAATAAGAGTGTGAGCATGACATATTGATAATGTTTCTTAAAAAATGCCAAAGGGAAAATGTAAATCAAGCTCCAAACCCTAAAAATTAACTTCCAAAAATTGTCAAAATCAATAGCTTATCTAGTGATGTTGGCCATGGAGGACAAAAGCAGCATTTCCAATCTAATTGACAATGTTAGACAAGTAGGGGCCAAAATATAACATCATTGCTCATGAAGTTAGATATAGGATGGAAAACTACTCGAGGACAAATTACTTAGTGGAAATTTCATAGAAGCGTCTAGATAAGATAGGAAGCATGATTTATCTAATGGAATTTAAAGCCACATGATATCATCACCTTGATCGATGATGTACATTTGTTCTAAAACTGTAAATATGGTTAGTGATATTATTCGTGGAAACAATGATATCTAGGTTTCAAAGATATTTTAATCTATTAGTTGCAAAGCCACTATTGTAAAAGTTTGTAGGGATGGATAATGACGCCAGTCTCTTGGTGTAATTAATTATTCATGTTGGATATTATTACACCTTACTTAAGTTTACTTAGGAAATGCATCTCATAGTAGTTTGGGTATGAGACACTTGGGTGTTTGTGCCACATTGGGATAGTGTGTAGGAGAATTTCCACCTTTTATGGTGTTGATCTTGTTACTACTTTATCATATCCACTTATTGTGGAGTGATAATTCCACCTTCGGTGGGTGATCCACCTCATGTGAAATATTTTATTGTTTCTCCTACCTACCACACCTATTTCCTAGCTACCCTTGTTTCTTATTAAGCCACATGTCATGTTTGTGTGCCCACATATCTATATAGCCTTGCCTATAAATGCAGGCTCATATTCATTGTATGTAAGAACTATTGATCATTTTATCTATTGATGAGAATACGGTTTATTCTTGTCCTATATTTTGTCTCTCTATTTTGTACATTTCATTTGGCTCTTGATCTTGGAAAAATCTCACATAGTATCAGAGTCATTAGAGCGTCATTGATTCATCTTTGAGAGGCATTATTACGACGTCAAGAGGTAGATCTGAGGAGCAGCATCTTTTGGAGGCATCCTAGACCAGATCCGACCTTGCCATTGCGTCTGGGTGGCTGTTTCCATGAATTTTGAATATAAATTTGCCTATATTAGGTGAAAGTGAAATTTTGGGCTTGGAGAAATTTTTTGCCCAACTTAGACGGTACGGTACATATTTTTGAAATTAAAAAAAAAAAAAATCCTTTTTTTTCGGATTGTTAAAAATCAAAAAAAAAATTATTATAGTTTCGGGGGGAGTTCCCCCCCCGCCGATCGTCGTACTCTGCAAGTTGTACCATAGCTTGCCTCTATCATTTTACTGTAGGGCTCACAAAATTGCTTGGGGCCATCGCCCCTCGTACACACCCCGGCCTCCAATGTCCTTCCCGCCGGCTCTTGCACTTCTCCCAGTGACCGTGATCACTCCTGCTCTAGCGGCCCCTCCAACCGCCGCCCTCGCCGCCCGCTAGCACCGGCCCCGCCTTCCCGGCTGCCCTTCGTGCTTCCACACGGACCCCACTGCCATTTGGCGCACAGTCAACGCCACAACAGAGTCACCCTACACAATCAGCAATACGGTCGCCCAGTTGGCGCCCACTCGACCTACACATCATTGACCACGTCATCGCCCACCTCAGCATTTATGTACTGCCACATCAGCATTTTTAGTCAATCAGACTCTGCCACGTGTTCGTTCGTACGGTACAGATGCCCAGTCAAAAGGGAGGTGAAGTTTTCACGATAGTTATACAACCGTCAAATTTAACCTCGTGTTTTTTCTGACGTCATCATTTTTTAAAAATTTGGCAAGCCCCCTCCGTTGAGCTTTTTAATTTTGTAGTTCAACTTCAAATGGCCATATCTTGCTCATTTTTGCTCCTTTTTTGGTGCAATATTTTTTGAAAAGGGCTAGAATTTCATGTACTTTCTCATGGTGGCATTATTTTCTGATTTTGATGGACAAATTTTTTAGAAATCTCAGTTTTTGGTGACTACCTGTGCAATCCCCGTAGCTGCAACTTCCGGGACTCCGTTTGGACTCATACGAACTCTTTTTCAAGTGTTCTTTTTTTAAAGTGCATAATTTTACGTCTACTCTCATAATAAGCTATCAATTTGTAGCGATTTTGGGTAGAAATTATACTTTCAGCATATGGTCTTTTTTGACCAATTTGGCACTTGTATTGCATAGATCTATCTTCTTGGTCTTTTGCATTGTAGTTCTCAGCCTATTTGAGCAGTTGTAAAACAAAATCAGAATTCCACCTTTCCATTGTTTGCAAGTGGCTTATTGTACACGCACTACATATAAAGTGCCAAAATCATCTTCTTCTTCTTCTTCTTTTTTTTTGGGGGGGGGGTTTCCTTTATTGAGTGAATTTGGGGGGTGTCTCTTGTGTTCCTTCCTTTTTGCTGCTATGGGTTCTTCTAAGTTTCCTCTCTTAACTCCTCATAATTATGCTACTTGGAAAATTGATGCATGGAGTAAACTTATGGAAAAAGGACTAATTCGCTACATTGATGGAACTATTGTTGCTCCCATTGATCCTAAGGCTGATCATGTTGGTCACTTGGATTGGTTCACTAAAAATATTATGGCAATTGGTACCTTAAGAAAGTATGTATCAAAGGATCTCATTTTTCATATTGAGAAATGTACTCTAATCAAGGATGCTTGGCAAAAGTTTCAAGACTTGTATGGTCAAGTTGATGAGATTAGGGGATATCAGATTGATAGTGATCTCACCATGTTGGATCCCAAGTACTTTGATACTATACAAGATTATGTCACTAAGGAAAAAGAGTTGAGGGCACAACTCAAGGATTGTGGCATTGATAAGAAGGATACTCAATTGATCTTCAATTTGATGGGCAAGCTTCCACAAGAATATACAACATTTGTTTCTAGTTTCCAAACCCATAGGATGACAATGGGTTTAAGCTACATAATGCCTACATTTGATGCTTTCACTGAAATGTTGATGATGGAACAAACTAAGTTGATAAGCATGGGCATTCTTAAGGCTTCTAAGTCTCAAGCATTAGTGGCAAATCAAGGGAACAAAATAAATCAAGGAAAGGACAACTCAAACAAGAAGAAATGGCAATCAAAGCCTAAGGAAAAAGCATCACCTTCTCCTTCTCCACAACAAGGAGATTCGTCCTCTTCCAAGAGGGACAATTCACCAAAGAGGGAGAGACCTACTTGTGCCTATTGTAAAAAGGTTGGTCATGAGGAGCGTCGTTGCAATTCTAAGAAGATTGATGAGCTCACACACACATCCTCAAAGTGCAACATTGATTTGCCTAATGTCTACAAGAAGGATGATTCATCAACTTCCACTTTCTCACAATCAAAAGGGAAAGGGCAAGCATTCATGGCTTCTACAAGTGGGAAGAATCACTCTTTTGGGACAAGAAAAGGAAAAGATCTTTGTGCTACTAGAAGTCATGATTCAGGGAGATGGCTTATAGATTTGGGGGCTTCTCATCATATGGCATCTTTGCAATCTATGTTCTCTACATTTGAGCCTTGCACCATGCCGCAGATTTTGATGGACAATCATACATGCATGGATGTGACTGGGAAAGGAACTATTGCTATTTGGGATAACTCCTTCAATGATGTGTTTTGTGTACCCCATTTGACAAACAAACATGGGCAACTAAGAGAATTGTGGAGTTCACACCTGAGTCAGTTTTCATTAGAGACTTGGAGACTAGAGCTATCATTGCGACTGGGGTGGTTGATCATGCATCTCGGTTATACTCCTTTTCAGATTTTGTTGATGATGATGATTTCACATATGATGAGTCTACACATGATGATCACACTTCTTGTGATGATTCAGATTTTGAGAACTTTGGGTACTTGAACATGGGGATTCTCACATGTCTCCCTGTTCTTGAGCCCTATGTTTCATATCCCCCTGTTGATATCACATCACCTATTGCACCTAATGATGTGGATAGTGCGACAGTTTTGCCTTCATGTGATTCAGTGCAACATGATATACCTTGTCTTCCAGCTTTAGTTTCTTGGGATGAGTACTTGACAGACATTGCATGTTTGTTTGTGGAATCCTACATTGCGGATTTGGAAGACATCATTGATGATATTCATCTTCTTTTTGATGAAGATGATCCTTCTTCGATTGTTGCGAGGGAGAGCTTTGGCCCTCTTGTTCATTCTCTACATGATCATTCTTTCGAGGTTGACATGATTGTGGATACTTATATACAACAGTTTGAGGAGGTCTCTTTATGTTTAGAGGAGACATGTGAGTCTTTGGGATGTTCTACATTCATCTCCACTAGATCTTGGAGTGCCTTTTTTAACAGTATAGAGAACTTTACCACCTTTGGAAGGGGTATCTTTCATTCTTTGACATGGGGACACTTGAGCAGTTTTCAGAGACTTCATTCATCATGAATTTTTTTCATACATCTTCCCTTCATGATTGGGGAGACTTCATGGATACACCTTTTATTTTGTTTCTTCCTAAGGGGAGGAATGTTGTTCGATGTTCATGGAGCAATTTCTTCATACACCATCGAGCTTCTATCATTGGTGCAGATTCTATATTGAGGGGGGAGCTACCTAGCTTCTCTTCTTCTCTCATATGGGGGGGAATTTTTCCTCATATGGGGTTTTGTTCCTCACATACTTCTATGAGAGTTCTCTTGTATATCTTTCATCTCTCTTTTAGGGGACGGTTTTTTCCTATTGGGTTTTTCTCTCTTTCCTCGCTTTATGAGAGATTTCATTGCATTGGTTTGCATGCATTTGCATTTATACATGGGTACCTAAAATGGCCTTGCAGTTGGGACCCATCTTTCATTGCTTAGTTGCATTGTAGACTTAAGTGCATTTCCCTAAGTTGCACTTAAGGGGGGGTGTTGGTGTAATTAATTATTCATGTTGAATATTATTACACCTTACTTAAGTTTACTTAGGAAATGCATCTTATAGTAGTTTGGGTATGAGATAGTTGGGTGTTTGTGCCACATTGGGATAGTGTGTAGGAGAATTTCCACCTTTTATGGTGTTGATCTTGTTACTACTTTATCATATCCACTTATTGTGGAGTGATAATTCCACCTTCGGTGGGTGATCCACCTCATGTGGAATATTTTATTGTTTCTTCTACCTACCACACTTATTTCCTACCTACCCTTGTTTCTTATTGAGCCACATGTCATGTTTGTGTGCTCACATATCCATATAGCCTTGCCTATATATGCAAGCTCATATTCATTGTATGTAAGAACTATTGATCATTTTATCTATTGATGAGAATACAGTTATTCTTGTCCTATATTTTGTCTCTCTATTTTGTACATTTCATTGAGCTCTTGATCTTGGGAAAATCTCACACAGTCACATGGATAGTGAGGTACATTGTGGAAAAATAGCAAATTAGGTACGATGGGTACTCTTGTGTTTTTTATTTTTATTTTCAAGTAGTTTGTTAATGTGGTTAATTAACCAACTGGTTTCTAGTTCATTATATGTAGGTTAAGAGGCATACTTAGTTGTGTAGGATGGTGGACTTGCATTGGTTTCCAAATTTGATTAGCAAATTGTCAATATAGAATACAATCGCTTTGGAGGGGATAGGTTTTGGAAATATCATATGCATGTGTGAAATATGAATTAATGCAGAGCTAGCATTGACGCGCCTTGATATTTGGGAGCGTCAAGTGAACATATTTTGACTATACTAGACAACACAAGTACATTATAGGACATGAATGAGGTTTTATGTTTGTTGATATCATAAATACACTTTTTTTTTCTATTTTTTTAGCACTACCGAAATATGGATGAGATGCCATGAGAGATTAGATCCTATAGGAAAATATAATTTGACAATTATAAAACTTATGCTTTCATGTATTGTTTCATAAATTAGATGGAAAAATATACTTGTGAATGCTATGAATACACAAGTATACATCAAATCAAGAAGACAATTATTATCTTAGAGATGGGATTATAATTATATCATGGATTATACATTATTCAAGCAATGGAACATTAGTCCACTAGATATATGACATTCTTGAGTTTTTAGATCTATGTTTGATTTCTTACATTGGAGTCTTTATGGGCACCACATGGTGATAGTAGGCACCTTACAAGTTTTGAGATATAAAAGGACCCATTAGTAATGATGTATTGGAATTGATATGTGGTTTGTCATAGAGAAGCAATGAATCTAGAAAGATGTAGATGTGTGGCCCTTTTGGACTACTGTGTTCGTAACTTCCACAATATAGGATTTGATATGGTAGTATGTGTTGGCATTTTGCATATAGATTGCATTAATGATATGTTGTCATTGATGTCAATTAAACCAGTGAATGGTATTCATGATATTGTTGATGTTATTGTTGTTATTGCTATTGTCTTGTAACCGGTATGATAAACTTTGAGGAAGATGTTGTAAACCGGTATATGGTAGTTTGTATGTTGAACCGGTGTAAAGGGTTAAACCTTTCTATGTTTTGTAACCGGTAAACCCTACCAGTTGTTTGTGATAAACCCTAACCGATCAAAGTTTGTTGGTTTAGGATTTAATGTTGAGCGGTAATGATGGAGACACGCTTGTTCATTGTATGAGGACAAGTTCAAGTTATTTTGGCACGATTGTTATCTTGGAAAGGAGCAAAGTGGATTGCATCAAATGCATAGTGCATGATGAGTTACAAGTCTGATGAAGCGGTGATCATAGAGCGGTTGGAATTTTCTTATTAATGTGAATAGATTGTTATAATTTCTAACAGTCAAGATTGTACCGACTTGTTTGTAATCTCGATGATGAGAATTAGGTTTTTGTTGTGCTATCAACCTAGTTGATTTGTATTTAAGGTTGATGATAATGTTTTGTTAAGTGTTGGAAAAGTTCGCAAGATTGGCAGAAACCAGTTGAGTGTGAGGTTGCCTAACCGGTGGTTGGATCTACAGTTTGAGTGAAGGCAGATTGAAGCTTAAGAAGGATTCGATCAAGCAGATGTAGTGCTATTCAGACAGATCAAGAAAACCTGCTGTTTTCTAACAATTACAATAGAATTGAAATCCCTTAACTGAGTAAGCTCAAACAAGCTTGGTTACTTTCTAAATCCTCTCACAAGGTGGTCCATTAGTTTGGATTCTCAAATCATCTACCGAGATTACTCCTAACGGGGTATTGTGCTTTTCATTAAGGCATATTTGTAAATCCCTTAACTGGGTGAGTCCTAACATAATCAGTTCTTAATAGAACTTATTGTAAAAGCTTTAACAAGCTTGGCTCCTAACAGGGTGAGATTCATAAGAGTTCAGATAGCTATCCTTGTGAGTCTCATCTCACCGTGGTTTTTACCTATTTGGGTTTTCCACATATAGATATTTGTGTCAAGTGGAGAATGCTTTTGTGGTTATGATCTTATTTGTTGATTTGATTAACTACTTAACTATTCTGATAAGGCATGATAACTGGAAGCATTGAGAGATGAATATGTTGACATATGATTAAGCATTTTTTATGTTTACAAGATTGAAGTTGTTTACTGTTAAGTTGTCATAACAGTCAAACCGGTTGATATTGATTGATGTTGGTAATCTTTGAGATATTATCTTGACAAAGTTATCTGATTGATAAGTTTATTTTGAGTTTGGGAGTTTGTATTAGTTTTTCAATTTACTGATTCACCCCCCCCCCCTCTCACAATAATATACCAGATACATATTCTTTCATCATACCATCAATTGGCATCAGAGCATCTCAGGTCCTCTTTAATCTAAAGCCTAACATCTTGAGGAAAAGATCTTGTAGATCATGATGAAGAAGGAAGGTCCAAATTTCAACAAAGATAACTATAGGATATGGAGCGACAAAATGAAGATTTACATTAAGAGTCTTGGAAGTCAGTATTGGGATCATGTAGAAACTTTGTATGTTGCACCTACTGGAACCCTGACTAATGATCAAAAGAAAGAACAACAAGAGAATCATCAAGCATTAGAGGCTATTATAAGTTCCTTGTCTGATGTTGAATATGTAGATGTTCATGGTCTTGAAACTTCTTATGAAGTATGGAAAAAACTTGAAGCGATTTATAGTGGTGATGAACATGTTAAGATTGCTAAAGAGGAGAGTTCAAGAGGAAATTTTGATGACATGAGAATGTCTGAAGGTGAGAATATCCAGCATTATGGTCAAAGGATAAAAGAGATAGTTGGTGAAATAAAGAGTGTAGGAGGGAAAGTGGAAGATGCCATAGTGACCAGCAAGATACTGAGAATCCTGCTATTGGTCTATGCTATTCGAGTTGCAGCTATTCAGGAGCTGAAACCCATTGACAAAACAAAGGTAACTCTTGACTCTATCATTGTCAAACTTACTACTTTTGAACTAAATGGCTATGATGGTAGTGTTTAGAATTCGGAATCTGCATTCAAAGCTTCTGTCTCTAACCCATCTGTGAGAAGAAGTAGAGATATTGGCCATAGCTATGAATCAAGATCCAGCAGAGATGCTAATGATGAAGATAGTTTAGTGGAGATTGAAGCATTGTTGGCAAAAAGACTTCTTAGAGGCACTAGAAAATACAGAGGTAAGCTATCGGTGAAATGTTTTGCATGCAACAAAATTGGTCATATAACAACTAACTGCCCTAATAGTGAAAATGAACACAAGAGAGACAAATTCAAGAAGTATAAGGGTAAAGGCAAGAGAGATTGTCTTGTAGCTATTGACAGTGGTATTACTGATGATGAATCTGATGATGATGCTAGTGAAGATATTGTGTTTGTGGCTATTAAGGAAGAGAAATCGGACCAGAATGCATTAGTGTCCAGGATGGATAACTCTGATGATTGGATCATTGATAGTGGTTGTTCACATCACATGACCGGTGATCAGAGCAAATTTCTTTCCTTGAAGGAATTTGATGGTGGTGTTGTCAGATTTGGCAATGACTCACCCTATATGGTTAAAGGTAAGGGAGTTATTTCTCTTAATGGGAAGAGCAAAGCTGACAATATCTATTAGATTGAAGGTCATAAGCATAATCTTCTGAGTGTGGCACAACTTAATGGTATGTGCAAAATCTTTGACAACAAAGGTGAATTGATTGCAACCGGAAAATAGACCAAAGGTAATCTATTTCATCTTAATCCTAAAGTTAGCAACTGTTTGATTACAAAGATAGATGATAGCTGGATTTGGCATAGGAGATTTTGTCATATAAATTTTGACAATATTGTTAAAGTAAGCAAGTTTAAGACAGTAAGAGGTCTACCTCAGATAGACAAACCGGTTAATGCTCTTTGTAAAGAATGTCAGTTAGGAAAGATGACTTTCTTCAACTTTCAAGAGCAATTCCTTCTTAGCAGAGCACTTGTTATATTTGGTTCATACAGATCTATGTGGACCAATAAGAACTAGAAGCATTTCAGGTGATAGATATTTCATGATCTTCACTGATGATTGTTCAGGTGATAGATATTTCATGATCTTTTGGTAAATTCAAGGTATTCAGAGCCTTAGCTAAGAAAGAGAGTGGCAAAAAGATGAAATCTCTGAGAACAGATCAAGGCGGTGAATTCACTTCTGAGGAATTCACTAAGTATTGTGATGAGAATGGTATCAAGCAGAAGCTTTCTACACCAAGGACACCACAGCAAAATGGTATAGCAGAGAGGAACAATCGGTCAGTGGTTGAAGCTGCTAGAACAATGTTGATACAAGGAGGTGTGGCGAAAACATTTTGGAGAGAAGCTGTAAGTACAACGGTCTACACAATGAACCAAGTTCTGGTGAAAAGAGGTAAGGACAAGACACCTTATGAGTACTAGTATGGAAGATCACTTGATGTTAGCTATTTTAAGATCTTTGGTAGTAAATTTTTTATCAAAAGAGGTGATTACATTAGCAAGTTTGAAGTGAAGAGTGATGAAGGCATATTTCTTGGCTATTCCAGCAAGAGTAAGGCCTACAAATGCTTCAACAACTGGACTCAGAGAATTGTTGAGAGTGTTGATGCTCGTGTAGATGAATGTCTTAAAGTTTCAGAAGGAACCAGTTCAGAGAAAAAGGATGAAGATCCTTGCATTTTGCTTTTGGAACCTAAAACAATTAAATCTAAAACCGCTAAGGCAAATCTTGATGTACTTGTTGAACCAAAACAGATAAATTCAAAGGAAGAAGATGATGATGAAGTTGAACCTAAAGAGAATGATCATGTCATTCCTAGATATGTGAGACTGAATCATAGTCCTAAGCAAATTATTGGGGATAAGGATGTTGGAGTACTAACTAGAAGAAGAATTAGAGAGAACTCTTGCATGGTCTCCACCTTTGAACCAAGAAGAGCTAAGGAGGCATTTGGTGATGATCATTGGGTAAAAGAAATGGAAGAGTAATTGGATCAGATTGAGAAGAACAACACTTAGACCCTGGTACCTCGACCGTTAAACAAGAATGTCATAGGTACTAAATGGGTGTTCAGAAACAAGCTAAATGAAGATGGTGTTGTAGTTCGCAACAAGGCAAGATTAATTTGCAAGGGTTATGCGCAAGAAGAAGGAGAAGATTATGGTAAAAATTTTGCACCAGTAGCAAGACTGGAAGGAGTCAGAACATTACTTGCATTTGCAGCTCATAAGAAGTTCAAGGTATACCAGATGGATGTTAAGTCTGCATTTTTGAATGGGATATTGGAAGAAGAGGTTTATATAGAGCAGCTTGATGGTTATACATTGACAGATAAGGAAGACATGGTATGCAGATTGCATAAATCTTTATATGGATTAAAGCAGGCACCTAGAGCATGGTATGAAAGACATCGTACACATCTGATGAAGATAGGCTTTGCAAGAACTAGTGTTGACAACAATATTTATCTCAAGTTTGAAGGAGATGAAATACTGGTCAGTGAAGTATTTGTTGATGATATTATATTTGGACGTAATGATGTCATGAGAAACAATTTTGCAGATGAAATGAAGAATGAATTTGAGATGTCATTATTAGGGGAAATAAAAAATTTCATAGGCTTGCAGATACAACAAATGAAGAATGGTATTTTCATTACTCAATCTAAGTATGTGAAAGAAGTTTTGAAGACTTTTGGCATGAGTGACTATAAACCAGTTGGAACTCTAATGGTTACAGGTTGTAAATTGTCCAAGGAAGATGCATCTAAGTCTATAGATGAAAAGGAATACAAGTCAATGATTGGCAAATTACACTATGTTGTTCACAACCAACTGGATATTGCCCATGCAGTTGGTATAGTTGCTAGATCTAAGAAAAATCCAAACGAAGCACATCTGATAGCAACCAAGAGAATTTTTAGATATCTGAAAGGTACAGTTGACTATGGGTTATGGTATCCATATGGAGGAAATTTTGATTTGAAGGTGTACACAGATGCTGATTGGGTTGGAAATGTTGATGACCAAAAGAGTACTACCGGTGGAACATTCTTTCTAGGAGGAAGGCTAGTTTCATGGAGTAGTAAGAAGCAGAGTTGTACTTCACAATCTACTACGGAAGCTGAGTATGTAGCAGCTTATATGAATTGCACACAAGCTATTTGGATGAGGCACATTTTGGAAGGTTTTAAGATGAAGATCTCAGAACCTATAAAGATTTTATGTGATAATAAAAGTGCCATAAATATCTCTAAGAATCTTGTTTTGCACACAAGGACTAAGCACATTGAACTGAAGTATCACTTTTTGAGGGAAAAAGTTCAAAGTAAAGATGTTATCTTAGAGCATGTTTCTACCAAGGAGTAGCTTGCAGGTATTTTTACCAAACCTCTACCTAAGACTACATTTGAGTGTCTTAGAAGACAACTAGGGGTTGTACCCCTTCATGAGGTCAGTTGAACATGATGTTGATTGCATCAGTCCCTGAGTTACTTGCAGAATCTTACATGGATTGATGTGGAAGTGGATGTATACCAAAGGGGGGCATCAAGTTGCAGTTTGTTGATGCACAGTGAGAATTTGGAATTACATGTTTTACTTTCCATTTGCCATTGTTGTCAAAGGGGGAGAAGAATTATGTGATTGAGGAGAAGAATTATTTGTATGATTAGGTGAACCAGTAGCAGGTTGAATACAGACAGAGCATGGTGAATACTTGGTAATGTAAACCGGGATTCTCATTCACCAATCCACAACAACAATTAGAGGCATTGATATTTGTATTGCCATCAATGCCAAAGGGGGAGATTGTTGGAATTTTGCATATATATTGCATTAATGATATGTTGTCATTGATGTCAATTGAACTGGTGAATGGTATTCATGATATTGCTGATGTTATTATTGTTATTGCTATTGTCTTGTAACTGGTATGATAAACTTTGAGGAAGATGTTGTAAACCGATATATGGTAGTTTGTAAGTTGAATCGGTGTAAAGGGTTAAACCTTTCTATGTTTTGTAACCAGTAAACCCTACCAGTTGTTAGTGATAAACCCTAACCGATCAAAGTTTGTTGGTTTAAGATTTAATGTTGAGCGGTAATGATGGAGACACATGTGATCATTGTATGAGGAAAAGTTCAAGTTATTTTGGTGCGTTTGTTGTCTTGGAAAGGAGCAAAGTGGATTGCATCAAATGCATAACGCGTGATGAGTTACAAGTCCGATGAAGCGGTGATCATGGAGCGGTTGGAATTTTCTTGATTAATGTGAAGAGATTGTTATAATTTCTAACGGTCAAGATTGTACTGACTTGTTTGTAATCTTGATGATGAGAATTAGGTTTTTGTTGTGTTACCAACCTAGTTGATTTGTATTTAAGGTCGATGATATTGTTTTGTTAAGTGTTGGCAAAGTTGACAAGATTGGTAGAAACCAGTTGAGTGTGAGGTTGCCTAACCGGTGGATGGTTCTGCATTTTGAGTGAAAGAAGATTGAAGCTTAAGAAGGATCTGATCAAGCAGATGTAGTGTTATTCAGACAGATCAAGAAAACCTATTGTTTTCTAACAATTACAACAGAATTGAAATCCCCTAACCGGGTAAGCTCTAACAAGCTTGGTTACTTTCTAAATCCTTTCACAAGGTGGTCCCTTAGTTTGGATTCTCAAATCCTCTACAGAGGTTACTCCTAACAGGATATTGTGTTTTTCATCAAGGCATATTTGTAAATCCCTTAACCGGGTGATTCCTAACAGAATCAGTTCTTAACAGGACTTATTCTAAAAGCTTTAACAGGCTTGGCTCCTAATAGGGCAAACTTCAGAAGAGTTCAGATAGCTATCCTTGTGAGTCTCATCTCACCGTGGTTTTTACCTATTTAGGTTTTCCACGTATAAATATTTGTGTCAAGTGGTGAATTCTTTTGTGGTTATGATCTTATTTGTTGATTTGATTAACTACTTAACTATTCTGATAAGGCATGATAACTGGAAGCATTGAGAGATGAATATATTGACATATGATTAAGCATTTTTTATGTTTACAAGATTGAATTTGTTTACTGTTAATTTGTCATAATAGTCAAACCGGTTGATATTGGTTGATGTTGGTAATCTTTGAGATATTATCTTGACAGAGTTATTTGATTGATAAGTTTATTTTGAGTTTGGGAATTTGTATCAGTTTTTCAGTTTACTGATTTACCCCCCCCCCTCTCAGTAATCTACCAGATACTTATTCTTTCATCATATCATCAGTATGTTGCCTTGGAATTCTGGATGGCAAGAGATTCATGCACACATGAGGTCACACTTGTTTATTATGAGTGCAACGATAGGGAGATAGCAAAAATACCTAAGAGGCCTCATTAACCTAATAAGGACATGAAAAATGTTAGGGAGGATAGCATATATATAGGATGTAGATTGATATGATGATGATGATCTAGTTAAGATAATGAAAAATTATAAACATGATGAAAAACATGAGAATTGCGAATGGCAATAAAATGCATACTAACATATGGTTTAATTTGTAGGTGCAAGCATGTTAATTGAGTGGATCCTCATGGAGATGGGCCAATGTGACATTTTAAATGGGTTACTTTCAAAGCATGACATTGTATATATGAGGGATCATATAACTACATTAGTTGAGAGGTGTGATGTTAAGAATTTGAAGCCACAAATGCTAATTCCATATAACCTTCATGTAAGAAAATATGGTAGAATAGTATATAGAATCCATCCTGCAAAATAATAGCAAAATATAAACATAGAGATAATAATAAATATATGTTAGGAAAACTGTTTCAAAAAAAATTGGCCTCCAAAACACTATAATTTTAATACATTATATCAATAATGAGATTGCAATACATTTATAGTTATACATATAGGCCATGAGCAACATTAAGCAGCCCATTTACGCTCCCCATGTGATCAATCCAAAAGCATAAGGAGTAACATGTCCCACTCCATGCCTTATTCAAGATTATATCACATATGCAGCCTTCTTGATATGCTCTTTGGTGCATACTCATACCACTCATGTGCTTACTTTCTAGGACAAGCTTGCATAAGGCCACTAAGTGTTATTATATAAACCATGTTCTCACTAAGTCAAGACTCCTGAAATTAAATACATATCAAATGTCACATACAATTTATAAGTGTCCCCATCCTTGTGTGATATGCACATCTTAAAATGCACCACAACAAAATAAGAATGTTACCTTACAATGCAAGGTGTGCAACATACCTTTCTCAACATTCTCTCACTTGTTGTATTTAATGCATAAGGAGTTATGGATAAATTCAAAACAATTAGAGAATAATTCCCATAGATAGTTTGCACCATACATAATTCATTGCGCTCACATGCTCTAGCTAAAACATCAACTAAGGTGGCCAAAATTTCAACCAAAACCCTCTCATCCTCCATGCAAATGCATGAAAGATAAGATGCTAGCAAAGGTGTCAATACACTATCATATAGAAGCATTACTACGTCTTTCTTCAACTCAATATTTGAATAAAAACACCAAATCCAAATGGCAACACTTAAGTTTGAGTAGATGCAAGTACTTGCTTGCATAGCTAGAACAATGACCATTTCTAATTTCACACACACACACACACACACACACACACACACACACAATCAATTGCACCACAAATTAATATTAACAAACAAACTAGTGGACATTCTACCATCCAAATCCAACCCAATATGCAATCCCAAGTTTCTGCAAATACATTTTCTTGCACAAAATCTATTTCAATTAATAATATATACAAACATACAAAAGACTTGAAGAACTTTGTACCATAGTCCAATGATACATATACCTCCCTAGGATTCCCACTACTTTGAAAATTTATAGTATGGTGCTAACTATAGCATTCAAAATTCCACCAATACACATAAGAAGGTTGTAACTCTTGTCTTCAAAATCATCTAGTATCAAAGAACACATATTTGTCTCTCGACAGTAGACCACAAAGAGAACCTATAAACCATTTATCTAGGGGTTACTTATGGGCACATAAATTTTACAACTTAGTTTAAGCACTTGTGAAGATAAATTTTTTAGGTGATGTCAATAGCTTATCTGAACTTAAACTTAACTTCCAACAACCACCAAAGTCAATAGCTTATCTAGCGATGTTGGCCATGGAAGACAAAAGTAACATTTACAATCTAATTGACAATGTTAGACAAGTAGGGGGAAAAATAGAACATCATTGAGCATGTTAGTATGAGAACAAATAGGGTAAATGACCCTTCTTAAAAGAAAAGTGAGGGCACCAAAAGGACATGTAATTAGGTATAGGATGGAAAATTACTTGAGGAGATATTTACCTAATGTAAATTTCATAGAAGCTTCTATACTGAATAGGAGCATGTTTCTTCTAATGGAATTTATGTCACATGATATCATCACCTTGATCGATGATGTGTTGGAAACAATGAAGGAAAACTTAGAGCGGGGGGGTGAATTAGTTTTCACCGGATTAACAAACTTAACCTCAAATATAAATATAATTAACTATAACAACAACAAAGATAAGCAAATTGATAGCACAACACACAACACCAAGATTTTGACGTGGAAAACCCAGTTAAGGGAAAAACCACGGTGGGAACCTACCCACAATAAGATGATACTTTGTAGGAGTAAGTGAAAATAATTACAATAGGGAATGCACATGCATTTAGGCTCGCTGCCTAGAGCTCACTGCTCAAATACAATAACTGGGAAGGCTACAGCCCTCAGGGAAGGTTCACTATCTTACAAGTAAGTCTCACTAACTTACAAAATATGCAGACAACAATCTGAAATCAAATGAACTGAAAGAATAGCATGTGCAAACGCTTGATGACAATTCTGGTTAAGCACATTTGTCTGCTCTGCAACACTCCAATATTTTCTCAGACATAATGTTGAAGGATGGATTCACTTGTTCCAACCTTTACCATTCTCTGATAATGCAAATAGTTCACCAATACAAAATTTACATGACTTTATCACCTATATATATCGATCATCAACCTTGTCTACAAGGTCGGCTAAACCCTCAACTCACAATTACAAAATTACATCACACGATACAAAGATCAACCACCAGACCAATATTATGATATACATGATATAACATGGACCTAAATCAAATTCTCAAACATGCAACACCACTGGAAATCACGCGAAGATGAACCGCAACACACTACACCATCAAGAATACCACATAACATGAAGAATATCACCGATTCAACAAAATCACCAAGATTGCACACAAGAATCAATGCAGATCACCAAAATAGGTAGAAAATAATTAGAAAACACCAACAAGCACGTTAGAATCATTTGTAATAGCTGCACCAACACCACTCAACAAATCTTCATCGATCAACATTTGAAACTCAAGAACATTCAAACAATAGCAACTATCACAAGGAAAGATAACTTGCAGAGTACCAAATAACAATCCATTTGAAAGGAAGATACAAATGAGCATCCAAAACAATCTCCCAAAATCTCAACACAAGATTTGATCACACCAGAATATATCGAAGGAAATACTAAATTTTGCAAAGCACTGATCAAAAGAACCAAACTGCAAACTGAATCAAATGATATGATCAATTAAACTCCCAGATCACTAAAACCAATACAAAAGAATATAATGATACAATAAATACTCCATACATTGAACCATGATCCCAATAAACCAATATGCAACCACCAAAGCAATAAATCACGAGAATTTGTTGACATCAATGACAACAACATATCCTAGTAGTAGCAATGACCAACAATCTCCCCCTTTGGCATTGATGGAAACATATGGATGTGAAAAACAATCAATGCAAAGAAAGAAAACATCTCCAACAAACTCCTCCTAAGATCAAGCTCATCAACAATAGATAAGATAGTATTTACATGCTTCTCTCCCCCTTTGACATCAATGACAAAGGTTCTCAAAATAGAAAACCAAATTTACTCTCCCCCTTAGATAAACAAATCATGATTATAACTAGTCAAACTGAATCACAAACAAACTACTCCATCAGAGGAGCAACATATATTCATCAATCCAGACAAAAAGATAAGACTAAGAAGTGTACTAGATTGATGCAACTCAATGCATCTAGTTCCCATCAGGAGAGGTAGATACCCCTAACTCGTCACTCAAGTAGACAAATGTATCTGTAGGCAAAGGCTTGGTGAAAATATCAGCAATTTGTTCCTTTGTAGACACATATTCTAACTTCACTGACTTTCTCTCTCAAGAAATGATACTTGATTGATACATGTTTAGTCTTTGAATGTTGCACCGGGTTCTTTGATATATTAATAGCACTGGAATTGTCACAATATATGACAATAGGATCATCATAGATAACTTTGATATCCTTTAGCATTTATTTCATCCAAACTACCTGAGTTCAGTTACTAGCAACAACAATGTATTCAGGTTCAACAGTAGATAGGGAAACTGAATCTTGTTTCTTACTGCCCATGAAACCAATTTCTTACCCAAGAAGAATGCACCACTAGAGGTACTCTTCCGATCATCAACATCACTATCCCAATCAACATCAGTGTAAGCACATAACATGAAATCATCATTCCTCAGATACCACAAACCATAATCCACAGTTGCTTTCAAGTATCTGAATATCCTCTTTACAGTAGTGACATGACTCTCTTTCAGATCAGCTTGATATCTAAAAACCATGCACACAACATGCATAATGTCAGGTCTAGTTTGAGTCAGGTATAGAAGTCCACCAACCATAGATCTATACAAGGTTTGATTAGCTTTCGGAGATTCATCATTTTTAGATAATTTGCAGCCAGACGCCATTGGAGTTCCAATCGGTTTAGAATCTTCTAGCCCAAACTTCTTTAACAATTCCTTCACATATTTAGCTTGAGATATAAAAATCCCTTTTCTAGTCTGTGAAATTTGCAAGCCTAAGAAAAATTTAATATCTCCTATCATAGACATCTCAAATTCTTTCTACATATCACCGATAAACTTCATACTCAAGTTATCATCTCCTCCAAAGATAATATCATAAAAAAAAACTTCAACAATTAGATGTTATCATTCTCAATCTTGAAATATAGATTACTATCAGCAGTGCCTTTATTAAATCCCGATTTTAGCAAATACTTGTCCAATCTAGCATACCAGACTCTAGGGGTTTGTTTCAATCCATAAAGAGCTTTCTTTAGTTTGCATACCATGTCTCCATCATCTAATAATGAAAATTCATCAGGTTGCTCAATATAGACTTCATCCTGAAGATCACCATTCAAAAAGGTCGACTTGACATCCATCTAATATACCTTGAAATCCTTGTAAGAAGCATATGCAAGCAATAGTCTAACAACTTCAAGTCTAGGTATCAGAGCAAAAGTCTGCTCATAATCAATTCCTTCCTTTTGTGAATATCCTTTGCATACCAGTCTTGCTTTATTTCTAACAAATTCATCGGCTTCATTCAATTTCTTCTTGAATACCCATTCAGTACCAATTAAATCCTTGTCTTTAGGTCTAGGAACAAGTTCCCATGTATTATTCTTTTCAATCTGATTCAATTCTTCTTCCATAGCCTTCATCCAATTTTCATCTTTGCAAGCCTCAACAACATCTTTAGGTTCAATTTTAGAAATCAAACATACCTCTTTAGTAGCAAGTGTTCTTCTACTCATCATGCCTTTATTTTTATCACCAATGATTTGATTTTTCAAAATGATTAAATCTTACATACCTCGGAGTCTTCTAATTATTCTGATTTTCAGGTTCCTGCACCACTTCATTGGTAACAACAATATCTGGATTAATAGTTTCTACTGGATCATTCTGCTTCAATTCTTTTGTCTGAATTTGAGTTAAAAGAACATTATGATCATCATCATATCTGCATGCTTTGATTTATTTTCCATAGTTCTCATTAACTTTCACATTTGCACTTTTCACTATATTTTTTAGTCTCTTATTCTAGCACCAGTAGGTTTTGCTCTTTGTTGAATATCCCAAGAAAATTCCTTCATCACTTCTTGCATCAAACTTTCCTATATCCTCATCTCTCTTGATATAACACTTGCTTCCAAAAATTCTAAAATATCTCACAGTAGGAACATGGCCAAATCATAGCTCATAAGGAGTCTTACCGGTATCACCTTTTATATGCACTTAGTTGAATGTGTAAACAACAATGCTAACAACTTCTCTCCAATAAATCTTCAGAACATTTCCTTCAATCAACATAGTCCTTGCAACATCCAAGATAGTTCGGTTCTTCCTTTCAACAACTCCATTCTGTTGTGGGGTTCTAGGAGTAGATAATTGTCTACTAATCCCATGCTTCTCACAAAATGTGTCAAATTCACTGGAACAAAGTTGCCCTCTTCTGTTAGATCTCAAACATTTTAGCTTTAGTCCGATCTCAGTCTCAACCTTTTCTTTAAATATCTTGAATTTGTCCAATGCTTTCGATTTTTCCCTCAAAAAGGCAACCCACATCATTCTAGAATAATCATCAATCAGCAACATGAAATATTTGTCACCACGCACACTTCTTATACTAGCAATCCATCAGATGTATATTGCTTATTGTTGAAAGAAATTCTTGTTTGCTTACCCATTTGACATTTCGTACATACCGAATTAGCAGGCTTAACAATTTTAGGCAAATCTCTAACAGCTTGAGTAGAAATAATCTTAATCATTGAGTCAAAATTAGCATGGCACATTCTCCTATGTCACAACCAACTTTCATCAATCTAAGCAATCAACCAACTTTTCTCACTGACTTCCAAGACTCTTAAAGTCTGCTCATAAGCAATAGTCTAACATCTCAAGTGCACCTCCATTCGGTTCTTCCATATAGGATAATTACTTCCATCGAATATCGAACTTTCCTTCTTGAAAAAAACACCTCTAGTTTCTATCCCATATCACCTCAAGCAGTCAAGATTCTTTCGGAGGATCTATCTCTGATACCAATTGTTGGCAACAACAGTGAAGGAAAATTGAGAGGGGGGGTGAATCAGTTTTCACTGAATTAACAAACTTAACCTCAAATACAAATTTGATTAACTACAACAACAACAAAGATAATAAAATTGATAGCACAACACACAACACCAAGATTTTGACATGGAAAACCTAGTTAAGGGGAAAACCACAGTGGGAACCTACCCACAATAAGATGATACTCTGTTGTAGTATGCGAAAATAATTACAATGGGGAATGCACATGCATTCATGCTCACTGCCTAGAACCCGCTGCTCAAATACAATAACCTGGAAGACTACAACCCTCAAGTAAGGTTCACTACCTTAAAAGGAAGTCTCACTGACTTAAAAAGTATTCGGACAACAATCCGAAATCAAATGAACTGAAAGAATAGCATCTGCAAATGCCCGATGATAGTTTCGATTAAGCACATTTTTCTACTCTGCAACACTCCAATCTCTGCTCAGACACAATGTCGAAGGATGTATTTTCTTGTTCGGACCTTTACCATTCTTTGATAATGCAGACAATTCACCAATACCAAATTTACATGACTTTATCACCTATATATATCGATCATCAACCTTGACTACAAGGTCAGCCAAACCCTCAACTCACAATTACAAAATTACACACACGATACAAAGATCAACCACCAGACCAATATTATGATATACATTATATAACATGAACCTAAATCAAATGCTCGAACACGCAACACCACCAGAAATCATGTCATGATCAACCGCAACACGCTACACCATCAAGAATACCACATAACACAAAGAATATCATCGGTTCAACAAAATCACCAAGAATGCGCACAAGGATCAATGCGGACCACCAAAATAGGTAGATCATAATTAAGAAACACCAAAAAGAACGTTATAATCATCTGTAATAACTACACCAACACCACTTAACAAATCTTCATTGATCAACATTTGAAACTCAAGAACATTCAAATAGTAGCAACTGCCACAAGAAAAGATAACTTGCGGAGCACCAAATAATGATCCATCTGAAATGAAGATACATATGAACATCCAAAACAATCTCCCAAAATATCAACTCAAGATCTAATCACACTAGAATATACCGGAGGAAATACCAAATTCTGCAAAGCACTGATCAGAAGAACCAAACTGCAAACCGGATCAAATGATATGATCAATTAAACTTCTAAATCACTGAAACCAATACAAAAGAATATAATGATACGATAAATACTCCGTACACCGAACCATGATTCCAATAAACCAACCTGCAACCACCAGAGCAATAAATCACAGGAATATGTTGACATCAATGACAACAACATATCTTAGCAGCAGCAATGACCAACATTATGTGCATTTGTTCTAAAAGTGTAAATATGTTAGTGATGTTATTCATGGAAACAATGATGTTTAGGTTTTCAAGATGTTTTACTGAATTAGTTGTAAGGCCGCTATTGTAAAATTCTATAAGGATGGATAATGATACTAGTCACATGGATAGTGAGGTACATTGTGGAAAAAATGACGCATTAAGTAGGATGAGTACTTTTTTGTTTTTTAATTTTATTTTCAAGTAGTTTGTTATTGTGGTTAATTAACCAATTAGTTTTAGTTCATTATATGTAGGTTAAGAGGCATACTTAGTTGTGTAGGATTTTTTACTTATATTGGTTTCCACATTTGATTAGAAAGTTGTCAACATAGAACACAATCACTTTGGAGGGGATAGATTTTGGAAATATCACATGCATGTGCAAACTATGAATTAACATAAAGATAGCCTTGATGCTCCTTGACATTTGGGAGCCTCAAGTGAACATATTTTGACTACACTAGACAACATGACAATTACATTATAGGATATGACTGAGATTTTTTGTTTGTTGATGTCATATACACACTTTTTTTTCACCAGCACCTAGATATGGATGAGAAGCCATGAGAGATTTTCCTATGGGCAATATAATTTTACAATTATAAAACTTATGCTTTCGTGGATGGTTTCATAAATTATATGGAAAAATATACTTTAGAATTCTATGAATACATAGGTAGACATCAAATCAAGAAGAGAGATATTATCTTAGAGATCAGATTTTGGTATAATTATATCATGACCTAAACATTATTCGAGCAATGGAACCTTAGTCAACTAGGCATATGACATTATTCAATTTTTAGATCTGTGTTCACTTTCCTATATTGAGGCCTTTAGGGGCACCACATGATGATACTAGGCACCTTATAGGTTTTGAGATATGAAGGGTCCCATTAATATTGATGCATTGGAATTGATATGTGGTTTTCCATAGAGAAGCAATGAATCTACAAAGATGTAGATGTGTGGCCCTTTTGGACTACTGTGTCCACAACTTCTACAACATTGGATTTGATATAGTAGTATGTTGCCTAGGAACACTAGATTGCAAGTAGGTCATGCACATATGAGGTCACACATGTTGATTATGAGTGAGAGGATATGGGAGGAAGGGAACCTACCTAAGAGACCTCATTATTCTAATGAGAACATGAAGAATGTTAGGGAGGAGACAATATGGATAGGATGCAGATCGATATGTTGATGATGATCTTGTTAAGATAATGAAAAATTATTAACAAAATGAAATAACATGATAATTGTGAATGAAAATAAAATGCATACTAATATATGGTTTAATTTGTGGGTGCAAGCACATTAATTGATTGGATCTTCATGGAGATGGCCGAACATGACAACTTAAATGGGGTACTTTCAAAACATGACATTGTATATATATGAGAGAGATCTAATAACTACATTAGCTGAGAGGCATGATGTTAAGAATTTGAAGCCATAAATGTGAATTCCACATAACCTTCATGTGAGAAAATATGGTAGAATAATATATGGAATCCATCATACAAAAGAATAGAAAAACATAAACATGTATAACAATAAACATATGTACGACCCATTCATGGGTTCCCCAAGGTTAATCCTTTGGGTGTTTCTTTCAAAGAGGAGGTTGTGACGTGGCCAAAGCCGGAAAGGGGGTGGGTGAAAATAAATTTTGATGGAGCCTCAAAAGGCAATCTGGGCACTTTAGGTGCGAGATGTGTGGCCTGTGACGATGAAGGGAAGATCCTTTTCATAAAAGCAAGAAGACTTCTAGATGGAACCAACAATGAGACGAAGGCTCAAGAAGCCTTACTTGTGGCTGACTTGGCAATGAACATGAAGGCAATGAAGGTACACTTGGAAGATGATTCCCAAGTTGTGGTCAATGCCTTGATCAAAGGCAATACCCTGTGTTGGAAGCTGAATAGATTTATACATATAATTAGTGAAAAGCTAAAATCCTTCCAAGATTTTTGTATTTCTCATATGAAAAGAGGTGGGAATGTCATTTTTGACGGCCTTTTAAATGTGGCATGTGAGGTTTCCATAGGGGATGTGAGGTGGTGAGATTGCAATGATTATATTATCCGATGGAGTTAAGGTACCCTGCCAAGATTGTACGCCTGTAAATTCAAAATATATGTCTTTCAGTCAGCTTTTTCAAAGATGTAAGACTGGCTGGAGTTAATGAGCATTTAATGCGGAATGTCCTCTGAAATGGTGGCGGTTGTGGAGTGTGCATACTTAATTTCTAATCTAGGTATTCTCGCACATTTAATGAGGTCGACCTGTGTGTTGGTGAAGGAAACAAGTCTTTGGCAGAGTTCGTCGATTTTTTTGCAGAGCTTTTTTCCTATGGATACCCAGTATGGAAGCAAATTTTACCTTGCAATCTTCCAAGTTGATGTCAGCTTTTTTGAGGTCCTGTCCCAAAGAAAAAGCTTGAGAAAATAATTCTGGAAAAAGACCCGATGTTCTTGAAGGTGGATCAACTGGTTTTGGGGGAGGAGGTGGCGGTTATCGGCCACAGGTATAGATGTAGAACAGATATCTACTCCCTAATCATGGCTTGGGCACTGGAATTGGGGTACACATGTGTGGACGTCAAGAAGGTGTTGAAGAATATTGTTCCACATGAGTACCTGTTAAATTTAGAGTCACTATTGGAATGGATTGTTTCGGGTTGGGGATTCAACCTCTCTGAAGGAATCCCAGAAGATAATGTCGAAATGTGGGTGAGGCATTCTTGAATTCAATTTCTTCATTGCCAAAGAAAGTTAAAGATTAGTTCAAGGATGATGTGAGACGTGGTTGGGAAGGCTTGATGGTGTACAGCCAGATTATGGAGATTGAGATGTAATTCGACAAGTGGGTGTGGAGGAGATGTTGTTTGATGAGTCGAGAAGCAGGAGACCGATCACTAGATGTCTATCGACGGCACTAGCAAGGCAGGCTGAACAGGGTGGTGCGACTGGCAGCGTTGGTGGGGTGGCGAAAGGTTCGAATTCTCGAGATGTTGTAGCCGAGTGAACAGTGACGACCAATGGTCCCTCTCGGTGGGTGGAGTATCGATCGCCTTAGATGCAGGAGATGGGAAGGAAGGGAGATGAAGTTGTTACAACATGCCAAGGTACTTCTATGTGCCAATTTCCTCTGTTTTGGTTTAGTTAAATTTTCAGTTGAAAATTTTAAACTTTTTGGTTTTCATTAGGAACTGTTTAAAAAAAATTTGCCAGATTTTTGAATGGCAAGATGTAATATGTGACTTTCCATACTCATAGCAATGGGGTGTGGGGTTAGTGTGTGCACAGGTTACTAGTTTTGAATTTCATGTTTTTTGTTGGGTGGTTTGGATGAAATTTGTGGGTGGTTTTTGGGGAAGTGGTTTGATAGCTAAATATCTTACTGAAGTTGTACTATTTAGTTTTAATAAATAAAATATAATATTACTGATAAGAAAAAACCAATAAACATGTTCGGAAAACCCTTTTGAAAGAACTCGGCCTTCAAAACACTACAATTTCAATATATTATTGCTATAATGAGATTACAATACATTTACAGTTATCCATGTAGGACAATAGCAACATTAAGTAGCCCAATTACTCTCCCCATATGATGCCCATAATCGCATATCTTATAGAAAATTCATTATTTTTGTGATGTCTAAACTATTGCTTTGTGACTTTGTTCATTTGTGTTTTTTTGGAGGGACTTCTTCTTATGCACACAACCCTATGATAATTTTGATGGCTTCTTTTGTAATTCAATAGGTTTTATTGAGATAAATGTACTTTTCAAGGATTTAGCTAAGGATTATCTATACTTACCCCTCATCTATTTTCAAATCTAAGAATTATTGCCATATGTCCAACACTATGGTAGAAATGTATCTATATCTAGTTGCAACAAGGTTTTTCAAAATACATCAAATGTAGTGTGGACAATCTTTGTTAGAGTAGCATGTATGTATTTCTAGAAATCCTCTATATATATGACATGACATTGAAAGGAACTTTAGAAAATCCCCATCATGATCTTCCTCCTTTTCTTTATAGGAGAAATTTTTGTATTTAGGTTATGGTTTCTATGTGATTTTTATGAGCACAAGTGTAGTCATTTTTCTTGGCTAGCAATGGATACAAAGATAAAACTAATCATTAGGGTATTTTGGGTTGATGTTTTAATTATGTGAGGAGACCAAGTGTATACAAAGTGAGGATAATGAAGGTGGCTTTGTGATCTTATAACTCTTAACGATGAGAAGTACATTTATTTGTCTATTTCTTTTCTACAACTCTTTTTTTGGTGGGTAAGGTTAGTTTATTATAGTATGAGTATTGATACAAATATTATATATAATTTTCTTGAGTAATATTTAGTGTTATTCTTGTGTTTCAAAGTAGTGCGTTATTTTGACATCATTTTTTCTTCTTTTTAAGCTAGTGCTTTTCTGAACAAAAAGATCTTCAAACTTGGGCAAGGGCTTTGCTAAAGTTATTCTCATTTGTTCACCTTTACTAGGAAAAGGAAATTTATTGGGGAAGTTGCATTGGAATACCATATAAAATTTTATTTTACTGGTCTTTTGAATTTTAAAATCATCTAATATTCCTTTCTCCCCAACATATATCTTGCTCTTATCAAAATATTAAAGGCATCCCACCAATGAATATTTTCCTCATTGGTTTTTCACTAGCATGAAGCATTGTAGGCTAGTGTATCTTGTATTCAACAATCCCCAAATCCTCTTCTACAAAATTTATCTCTATATATTTCAAGTATTCATTTAAATTGCCAACACCTTAAAGCATGGTAACTTGATATGTGAAATTCCCCACTAAATATGGTCTAACTATCTTATCTCCTTGAGAATTGGAGTAAGACTATACCTTATTTCTTATTTTTATCTTTTTGGTATGTTTTTCCCATTTGTGGTACTTTGTTGTATGTTTTCAAGATTTTTGTGTACTATAAATACACTTCTAAAGCCATACCTTCTAAGAAGTTAATTTTGGTTCTTACTATATGCATGCATTTAGCACTTCCTCATTATTTGTGCTTCCATATTCACTCAAATCAATTTATGCTTCAATATTTGGTTCCTCAAGTATGTTTTTTTAGGTATTTTGGCATTTTAAAAAAAGATCAATTTTATATTGTCTTCATCTTCTTTTTGAGCAATTTCTTCTAGATAGGAGTTGTTTGTGTTTTACTCTAGAAGTATATGAACTATTATTTTATCCTTTTCAAAAGATAATTCTTCTTTTATTGAAATGAATATTCAATTGGCTTTGAAAACTATTCCAATTGGATTACTTGAAATAAATTATTAGAATTTAAGCACAAGAATGTTGGCATAAGTTAGATATGTTCACATCAAGTTATGCATCTTGACCATACTTATAGATAATGTTTTAATAAGAAACTTTGTACATTAATATTGTCTCCTTTAATATCAACACCCAACAAGGAAAATGGTAGAACATGTATTTTTTTAAACACAATGATAACAATGTATATAAGACTTTAAAATAGACAATGTAAAGGCAACAAGGTTAAGGATGGTCAAGCCAAGAGGAAAATGTAGGAGAACATGATAAGGAAGTAAATATCATGTTATAATAAAGCAACATGAATACAATGAGAAATTAATATGTATAAATGAAAGAGGTAGGCTTGCAGGTATTTATCTAGGTGTGACTTATGGGCACATGAATTTTCCAATGTAGCTGAAGCACTTGTGGAGATAAAGTTTTAGGTGAAGTAAAGGCATATAAGAGAAACCTTAGTAATTTTCTTCTAAGAACTTTAGAGGCTTGGTATACTTTGAAGGTGGATCTTGTACCTTGAAATTATTGGTGGTCTTGTTGCACAACTTATATTCCTTTTATGTAGTGTTTTCCCTAACCTTGAAAGAAATATTTGAAGGTGAATGTGAGTGTGAGTATGGCGTATTGACAAATTTTTTTAAAAAATTCCAAAGGGAATTTGTAAATAAGGCTCCAAACCCTAAAAATTAACTTCCAAAACCCATTAATATCATTAGCTAATCTAGTGGTCTTGGCCATGGAGGACAAAAGTAACAATTCTAATCTAATTGACAATGTTAGACAAGTAGGGGCAAAAATAGAACATCATTGATCATGTTGATACAATGAAAAATAGGTAAGTGACAATTGTTTAAAAAAGTGAGGGTACCCAAAGTACATGCACTTAGGTATAGGATGGAAAAATACTTGAGGACAAATTCACCTAGTAAAAATTTCATAGAAGCTTCTATATGGGATAGGAAGGATTTTTCACCTGATGGCATTCTAATGAGATTTAATGCCACATGATATCATCACCTTGATTGATGATGTACATTTGTTCTAAAAGTGTAAATATGGTTAGTGATGTTATTCGTGGAACTAATGGTGTTTAGGTTTGCAAGATGTTTTATTGTATTAGTTGCAAGGCCACTATTGTAAAAGTCTATAAGGATGGATAATGATGCTAGTCACATGAATAATGACATACATTGTGGAAAAAGTTGCAAATTAAGTACAATGAGTACTCTCTTGTGTTTTTTATTTTTTATTTTCAAGTGGTTTGTTATTGTGTTAATTAAGGAAATAGTTTCTAGTTCATTATATGTAGGTTAAGAGGCATACTTAGTTGTGTAGGATGGTGGACTTATATTGGTCTCCAAATTTGATTAGCAAGTTTTCAACATAGAATACAACCACTTTGGAGGGAGGCGATAGGTTTCAGAAATATCATACACATGTGCAAAATATGAATTAATGTAGAGCTAGCGATGATGCTCCTTAAGATTTGGGAGCCTCAAGTGAACACAATTTTACCACACAAACAACATGACAAGTACATTATAGGACATGAATGAGATTTTATGTTTATTGATGTCATAACACGCTTGTTACTCATGGTCCTAGATATGGATGAGAAGCCATGAGATATTGGCATATGGGAAAATATAATTTGACAATTATAAAACATATGGTTTCATGGATGGTTTCATAAATTAGATGGAAAAAAATACTTGCAAATTCTATGAATACATAGGTAGACGTTAAATCAAGAAGAGAGCTATTATCTTAGAGATTATTCAAGCAATGGAACATTAGTCCACAAGGCATATGACATTTGTGAGTTTTTAGATCTATGTTTACTTTCCTATATTGAGGCCTCTAGGGGCACCATATGGTGATAGTAGACACCTTGTAGGCTTTCAAATATAAAAGGGGCCATTAGTATTGATGAAATTTAATTGACATTTGGCTTGCTAGAGAGAAGCAATGAATCTACAAAGATGTAGATGTGTGGCCCTTTTGGACTATTGTGTTCACAACTTGCACAACATAGGATTTGATATGGTAGTATGTTGCTTAGGAACCCTAGATGGAAAGGGATTCATGCACAAATGAGTTCACACATGTTGATTATCAGTGAGAGGGTATGGGAGGAAGAAAAACTACCTAATAAACCTCGTTATCCTAATGAGTGCATGAGGAATGTTAGGGAGGAGATCATAGAGATAGGATGTAGATTGATATGCTAATGATGATCTAGTTAAAATAATAAATTATAAATAGAATGAAATAAGTGGGTGAAAGAATGTTAATTGAGTGGATCCTTATGGATATGGCCCAACGGGACATTTTAAATGGGGTACTCTCAAAGTGTGGCATTGTATATATGAGGGATCTAATAACTACACTAGTCAAGAGGCATGGGGTAATTGTTTACAAGAGTGCTTTATTATCCTCTTTTATATATTTATCACTTTGTTGTAGTGTATTAGTAATTTCCTTTTTCTTTTTCTTTTCCTTCTATGAATTGGGTAGATGTGATAAGAGATTACCTATAGCTTTCTTGACCTCTATGGAGATGTACTTTGTTCCTCTAGTTCTTTTGCAATTACCCATTTTCCTCGTAACTATTCTCTATTTTTCTCCATATGCTCCTTAGACTTCTTTTTTGCTACGTTGTCTATGAATTCTCTTTATGTAGTGAACTTATCTAACATATCTCTTGGTAGCTAAATCAATGTGGTGGTGTAGGAATCTATCTTTGCATGGTATCCAAGGTGTGTGTGGTTCAATTCTTTTCATCAAGTTGTAATCTTTGTCAACTAGGAATATAATGTCCTTGATGTACCTCTGCACTGCATCGTGTGATATGCATTCCCTATCTTGCAACTTCTATCGAATAATTTTAAAGAATCTTCAATAGATTGCAATGAATTGTGTTGCACCCTCAAAGTGTTAGATGTGGTCATTGGTCGAAGTGTCTATTATTCTAGTTGTTTGTTAAATTTTCCATGCAAATGTCAGTAACTAATTCAAAAAGGAAAAGGTTAGGAAAATGATTAATATTCCATTCCTAAACTAATAGTATGATTATTTTGTTTGTTAGATGTTCTCTAGGAGTTGTTCTCACAAAACTTCATAGAGATCAATATATTTTCCCTCCACTATCATTTGACACACAATTTGCTTCAATTTCACCAAGGTAGAGTCCTCCTTGTTTGCATAGGAAACTTTATATGTGATGCCCATAATTGAATATCTCATCGCCAAACCTTTTATGTGAGTCCTCCTTGTTTGTTTAGGAAACCTTGTATGTGATTTCTAAATTGTGGCCATCATAGAGTTTTTTTATATTAATAGCATCAAAGCAAGGGTGTTGGCCCAAAATATAACATCCCAGAGGATGTAAAGTTAACCATATATCCAGTAGCAACACATTAACAACACATTAATCACAAACTACAAAGATAAAAAAACAACAACAAAAGAGACTAGCCATAGTAGAACTTCCACAGCATACTAACATAGTTAATACACAAAAAGGGATGTGAACCTCGAACAAACAAGGGTTAGATAAGAAAACACAAAACCTATCCAACTTGCAACAACCCCAAACCCAGTTCAAGGATGGGGAGAAGCACTGAGACCTTGACAAAGAGGGGTTTGGGAGGGGAGAAAACGTCCCTTTCTGCTTGCGACAAATCACAGTCCAGGTAATACTATCACTAGGACCCTCAAAGGAAGGATCGAGTGGGGAGGATCCTGCAGAGTTACTAACAACATCCATAGCAGGCTACTGCAATAGAACAACAACAGGCTGTCGAGATGGAACAACACCAAAAGAAAATTCAGCAAAAGTAGAACGGGGTTGCGGAACAAGAGTAATACAGGTGGGGGCCTCACGAATAGAGGAGGCTTCAGTAGAAAAATTGAGAGGATCCGTAGAAGTTTCAGCAATAGTGAAAGGCACATCTCAAGAGGATACATCTTCCTCATGAGAGGAGCTAACAGAATCTAAGTCCAAATCATTAACCGTCAAATGGTCTATAGTAGCATCTTTCCACCAAGTAGTAGCAGGCCCCAATGATGAGGAAGAGAAGAGTCATTAGCAAGACGGCCCATTGAGAAGCATTTCCAACACCAAAAGGGGAGGCCCTCATAATCCAATGGCTGAGTCTATGGCCTATCTCCAACCATGAGAACTACATCACTTGGGAGATTCAAAGAGATCTCAATGTCGATTAAGATGCAGGCAAAGGTAGAGTGCCCCATAGAGTACGTGGGCTCATCCACCTTCAAGAAACAAACTATAGAGTTACCAATAGCCTCGTAGCACAAATGTTCCCAGAAATGGAGAGGGAGATTAGGAAGGTGAACCCATACTGGAGACACATTCAATGGTTCAATAAGGGGATTAAGAGAAGTTTTCCAAGGCTTTACAGAAAGAGAGTGGTCTCCCCAAGTCCATAACATGTCCATCACCAAATATTTATCCAAGGAGGAAGTAAAGGATGCAATGAAAAAACCTTTAGCATAAGGAAAAATCTCTATGATGTGATCAACCGAGGTTTTTCGAGAGTCACTCACCCAATGATGGAGGTCTAGAAGAGAAGGCCAAACCCCATAAAATATGCACACCAATACCCTACATTGATAGAAATCAATATTATCCACAATGCCCTGGCCACAAACCACCACAGGGTAGGATTTGGCACAGGGAAGAGTACAAACCCACTTAGGAGGATGAGTAGCGGATCTAACCACATGAGAAAAACTTCATCCACAAATGAAAGGAGGAGGTGTGGGAGGGATATCCACACCCCTGCCAATATCACCAGCAACATCACCAGCAATAGAAGGAAGAACTCCTAACCCAGCACCCACGGGAGGTGGCGAGGGAGGCTTGCATCAACCATAGTGGCACTAGGAGGGCACTCCCTAGTGGAAGGCACAAGAGAAAAGTGTGCAATAGGAGTGACGAACACTGAGCAGGAGGGCATGGAGGTAGGGGTAGTAGCACTTGCACCCACACAACCAGTAGAGCTTCTGCCATTGACAAGAGAAGGAGAGCCATTGGAGAGGGTGGGAGGAACCATTTTCAAAACTTTTGGCCATCATAGATTGTTCCTATGAGCTTTGTGACTTCATTTTTTGGTCCTTTTTTGGAGGGGCTTCACATTGTGAACACAACCTTGACACTTTAGATGACTTCTTTTGTAGTTTAGTAGGGTTTATTGAGATAAATGTACTTGTCATCAATTTATCTAAGAATTATCTAGACCTACCCCTCCTCTATTATGAAATCTAATAAATGTCATCATATGTCCAACAGTAATGATAGATATGTTTCTATGTCTAGATGCAACAAGGTTTTTCGAAAAACCTCAAACTTAGTGTGGAAAATATTTATTAGATGAGCATTTATGTTTTTCTAGACATCCTCTATATATATGACATTGAAGGGAACTTTAGAAAAAGCCCCATTATGATCTACCTCAATTTCTTTATAGAATATTTTTGTATTTAGGGCATGGTTTCTATCAAATGTCTATGAGTACAAGTGGGACCATTTTTAGCAATGCATACAAAGATATAGTTAATCATTAAGGTATTTTAAGCTGAGATTTTGAATATGTGAGGAGACCAAGTGTATGCAAAGAGATAATAATGAAGGTGTCTTTGTGATCTTATAACTCTTAATGGTGAGAAGTACATTTAATATTGTAGTCATTACCCATCTTCCCATGTCCAATTATCTATTACTTTTCTATGGCTCTTTTTTTGGTGGGTAAGGTTAGTGTATTATAATATGGGTATGATACAAATATAATACATAATTTTATTAAGTAATATTTAGTGATATTATTGTGTTAAAAATAGTGCATCATGTTTCCTTCTTTTACTAGTGATTTTCTAATCAAATAGGTCTTCAAACTTTGGCAAGGGCTTTGTTATAGTTATTCTCATTTATTCACCTTTATTAGGAAAAGGAATTCTATGAGAGGAGTTGCATTGGAGTACCTTATAGGATTTTATTTTATTGATCTTTTGAATTTTAATATCATCTAATATTCCTTTCCAATATATATCTTGCTCTTTTTAGGATATTAAAGGCATGCCACCAAGGAATATTTTCCTGATGGGTTTTCCACTAGCTTGTGGCATTGTAGACTAATGTATCTTGTAGTCAACAATTTGTAAGTTGTCTTTTGTAAAATTTATCTATACAAAATAAGTATTCATTTAAACTGCTAACTCCTTAAAGCATGGGTAACTTGATATGTGAAATTCTCTGCTAAATGTGGTTTATCTATCTTGGCTCCTTGAAAACGGGAATAAGACTATATCTTGTTTCCTCTTTTTATCTTTGTGGTACTTTGCAACATGTTTTCAAGATGTTTGTGTATGAAAAATACCCTTCTAAATCCCTATACCTTCCAAAAATTTAATTTGTGTTCTTCCTATATCAAATCATTTAACACTTCCTCATTATTTGTTCTTCTATATTCACTCAAAATCAATTTCTCCTCGGTATTACGTTACTCAAGTGTGTTTTTTTAGGTAATTTGGAAATGGAATAAAACAATTTTGTATTGTCTTCATCTTCCTTTGGAGTGATTTCTTCCACACAGGAGTTGTTTGTGTTTTATCCTAAGAGTATATGAACTATTTTACTATCCTTTTCAAAAGATAATTCTTCTTTTACTGATGAATATTCGATTAGCATTGACAAACCATTACAATCCTAAAAGGGCCCTAAGTGTATCAAAGGGTTCCTTCATGGCTACTACCTCAAAGTTAAGTATTAATTTCACTCCTATGACATTTAATTCCATATTCCTAAAAGTGCATATGGTTTCCATGGATGAACAATCAACTAAGTTGATGAGATAAGGGTGTTAGACAACTTAGACTTCCCCAGTTTTTCCCATGTGGTTTGTGGCATCATTTTAATATATACTCCCAAATATATCATAATGTGTTTGACCTTGCAATGATTGATGTGTTGTAATCATCAATGGTTTATTCTTCCAATCTCTTTTTTTTTCTACCCTCTTGACAAGTTGAATTGAGTGGTTGGTTGCTTGTTCTAATATTTACAAAAAAATTATAATTTCTCCAAAAGGTTTTCTTTTGTAGTAATGCAATAAAAAGCTCCAATGTGCTAACTTCTTTCTCTAAGAAATTAGTTTTCTCTTCATTTTGTTATTGATTGATTATTACTTTTTCCTTTTCAATAATCCTAGCATTTTTTTGTTTGATAGGGAAGAATTGTTCTTCCTCTTCCTCTATATCATCAACCTCATCATCTTCGATGTCTATACGGTACTTTTTTATTCTTTACAATATATGTTCCTTGGCAAGTGAATAGCGCAATCTTTTTTTCTCTTTCTTTTTATGTTTTTTAATGTTTTTCTTTCCTCTTGGTAGTCTTCTCTGAAGGTGTCTTCTCTTATAAAATCGTCTGATTGCCAATTTTCTTGTTTTTGGCATCTTCTTCTGTCTTGTGTTGATATTTTTATTACTACCCTAGATCCTTTGTTTGGACCTTACAACTATTTGACTACAATGGGAAATTCTAGAAATACTATTGTATACCTGAAAAAGTGTGGAATCTGCAAACAAGACACAAACAACTCAAGCATACCAATGAAACATTATGTTAGAGATCAATAAAACATAAAACATAAGTAAATGAAACAAAATCTATAAGCACATCTCATTATTCTCTATCTCCAAGGATCCTTCAAATCAAGGTGTCTCTCAACTTGGAAGAGCACTTGATCTCTAGGATGACTACCTAAAGAATGAGGGATATATGATAAAAGATCTAAATGCAAGTGCAACTAAGATCTTAGCATGATATGTATATGAAAATCTATGATATGGTGCAAGATGATGAGATTAAAATGAAGATTATGCTAGTATGATATGCTATCCTAACATGATAATGCTCTGATAATACTAAGCTATGATAAAGAAACTAGCATGCTATGATAATGTCATTATACTATGCTAACATGCTATGCTAACATGATAATTTTAATACTAGAATGCTCCTAAATGCTTAAGCTTGAAAAGAGAGGCAAATGAGACTCCTTGATAACCTGCACATGAGAAAATAGCATAACCTGGATGCAAAAACCTAGGATGATGCTAATGAAGGAAATGAGATCTATTTATAGAAGAAATGGGGATTTGGATGGTTAAGATTGAGTAATCTTAATAAGGGTTAGGATTGAATGATCTTCAATCCATGTGACACTTTCAACCCAATCCCATGTTGACAAGTGTCACCACGAGGAGGCTTGAGAGGAGAGATAAGGAGCATTAAATGCTTGAGGGGACATGATGGTTACCCTAGGGGGTTGGGTTAGGATTAGGTTAATGGATATTCCTTTTATCCAAGGGATAAATGAATGTGCAAGGGTTAAATGGTTACCTTAGTCAAAGAAATAAATTATTTGAAGAGACCCATAAGTTAAAAGGATGGTTAAGTTAGAGGAAAGTCTCTAACCAAAGGTCAAAGGTGAGTTAACCATAAATGGTTATGCAAGAACCTTTAATGGTTTGGAAGACTTTAGAGGTTAACTATTTGAAGACATAAAGCCTTTAATGGTTATTGAAGACTTTGGAGGTTTTTGAGAAGTGACTTCCTTTTATTTAGGAATGTGACAATGATTAGGATAGGATTAGGCTAAATTGGAAGTGATTAGAAGAATCTGGAAGGGGTTTAAGCATGCAAGTGAATTTTGTAGGAGAATGCAAGTGGGAGGAATTTTGGGATTTTCAATTAAAATAAAATCATTTATTTCAATTAAATGGTGCAATTTGCATTTGCATAGATATTTAAGTATAAAATTAATTTATTTAAATGTGAATGTGAATTTTGGATTTTATTTAAATAAATATTAATTTGTTTAAATGAGAAAAAGGGGGGTAAAGCATTAAATGCTTGAAGACTTTGAGAGAAACCATTAAAGGCTTAAGAAGACTCTAGAAAGAAGCCATTAAAGGTTTGAAGACTTTAAGGGAAGTCATTAAGTTTGAAGACTTTAAGGGAAACCATTAAAGGCTTGAGAAGACTCTTAGAAGGAAGTCATTAAAGGATTGACGACTTTAAGGGAAGTTGATGCAGGAGCATCCCCAGTTCACAACAATCTTGCATCAACCAAAAACATTTCCTTTTTTGTTTTGTTTTCTGTTTGCAGTTTCAGTTTTCATTTTTGTGTGTCCTGGTTTTCACTCATTGGTTCCTGTGGAGTTGGATTCTACTTGAAGACTTGATCATTTCTTTCTTTCTTTCAAACTGCATCTCATTTGGATCACTTTTCAGCAAGACATCACTATTGGTTTCCTTGATAGTCTCTTGTTACCGGTTGTTCCTTTGTTACTTGTTGCCTGAGACCTATTCTAGTGATCTACCAGAACCCATTCCAAAGCTTGCAAAGCCTTGGAAGTTGATCTCGTTGTTTCTTGGCATGTGGTTGACCTTCTACGTTTCATCATTTGGATTTTTCGGAGGAATCTCTTGGTGGAGGCTGACCTTGTTCATTTTCCACGTTAGGTCTTATTCTTTGGGTTTTGATCCTATTTGGGCCGACCAAATTATTTGGACCGATATATATATATATATATATATATATTTGTAATCATGCTTTAGAAGGTAATCAATCAAGATTCGTGGAGTATCAGATAGATAGACTGTGCATAGAAGATAGATCTTTCGATTCAAGGTCCCAGTGTGACCTATTCTACCAAGCCTGTGTGTCGGTATGTTCTAACCCAGTTGTTACCGGTTGGATGTAATTAACTTTAATGAAATAAAACTATCTATTATGCATTGCCTCCATCATATTCATGTGATTTTGTTGTGTTTACTCTTGTTGACTGGTTTGGACTAATCTCCTCGAGGTCTCTCCTAGTCGGTGACTGTATCAAGTGGTATTAGAGCGAAGTTCATTTTATAGGTTGTGTGTCCTGAATCTTGTTGTAGGGTGGTGGATTGCGGATCCGGCCTTCAATTGCAGAGGACTAGTGTGGATCAATGGCGCAAAGAGGAACTAGGAATGGTGGAGCGCGTGGGAATGAAGACCCTGTTATAATGGAGATGTTGCAAGGAATAGCAGCCCGGTTAGAAGCCATGGAGACAGCCCAGAGAAGAGGCCGACATGTTGAGGATGTGAGAGAAGATGAAGGAGAAGAAGCCCCGGCAGAACAAGTGAGCCTATCGATAGTTGATCCAGAGTAGGAAAGGTTTTTAAGGGTTTTGAGTAGGGCGAACACTAAACCTCATTTTACCCCACCGAAATATGATGGGAAGTTAGATTCAGATGAATTGATGGATTGGATCTTGGAGATGGAGAATTATTTTGACTTTGAAAACATTGCAAAAGAGAGGAAGGTGAAGTATGTTTGTACTTGATTGAAGGGTCATGCATCTCTTTGGTGGGAGCACTTGCAAGTTGATAGGCAAAGAAGAGGTAAAGAAAAGATTAAGACGTGGGATAGGATGATTGTTAAGTTAAAATCAAAGTTTGTCCCGACAAATTATCAAGTAGATTTGTTCTGAAAGTTGCAGAATCTGAGATAGAAGGAATCTAGTGTGAAGGAGTACACCGAAGCATTTTACAAGTTGAACATCAGATCCAGACATGTTGATGATGAAATTGAACAAATTGCAAGATATTTGAATGGATTGCGGATGTCTATACAAGATGAACTCGGTATGATCAAATTAGAGAGTGTTGAAGAGGCTTACCAGTATGCAATAAAGGCTAGAGAGAAATTGAATAAAAGGCATGAGCAGAGACAAAGAGGTAGAGGTGGAAGGTTTACCGGAGGAAGATTTCAAGGAGGAAGAGGATACACCAGAGGAAGAGGAACCAATACAGATCAAAACAAGGACAAGGAAGTGAGCAAGGAAGGTAATTCATACCAGAAGGATGATAGAAATTTCTACTGGAGGAGAGAACTGGATGGTTACTAGAATGAGAACTTTGGAAGACAAGACAAAAGGACATTTAGAGGAACCTGTTTTAAATGTGGAGAAGAAGGATACCGTGCATTTGAATGTAAGAAGTCAGAGGCTACCAAAAGAGTGGAAGTGGTGGAGGAGAACCCCACCAGATCAAACAATAAACCAGAAGACGAAGAACTATTGATGGTAAGGAGAGCTTTGTGTCATACCGAAGGAGATAAAGAACCCTTGCAGAGGAGGAATAAACATCAACATACAATCAAAAGGATCATCTGATTCAGAGTCTTCTCAAGAGAGTCATTTTTTTGTAACCAAAGAATCACAAAAGCAAATGGACAAAGCTATGAGTGACCCAAGAGTTTTTGAAACCTTAGATAAGTTAATCTTTACAAACCCCCTACGATTTTTCAATTGACTCAAAGAAATACTAGCCTCAACATATGAGTACTGAAATACAATAGAAGAAATTGAAACTCAACTTAGAACATAAGAAAATGTACAAATGATTCAATCAATGGCTCAAATAGACCTCCCTCGATAAATAGATCCTACTCAAGGACACATTAGGTAAGACCTAGGGAAAATACCTCACCTTGTGCAGAACCCTCCAAAGATATCCTTCGATAAGTATGATAATCCCCTATTCAAAATAGCATCATTCACACAACAAATTGATCCTTATTAGGTGACGATGAGAACATTATCAAAGACTATTCAACCCCCAACAACCAATATTCAAACACCCATGATCCCAAAAATAGCCACCTACACAAAAAGAATACCATATATTCCTCCCCTGGATGAGAATACACAAAAGACTTATTTTGTGCAAATGACAATTGTTCATGACCTACCAATGCAAGCACAATCTTACAAACCAATGACAAGTGCACAAGTTAAAGATCAGTTGTAAGGTATCCAGTAATTGTTGTAAAGTTGTTATTGATAGTGGTAGTTCAGACAATCTTGTTTCAGAAGAGATGGTGAATAAGTTGAAATTGGAGAGATTGAAACACCCTAAGCCTTACCAAATATCATGGATTCAAGATGAACATAATTTATTAGTGAGTGATCAGTGTTCAGTAAAATTAAAAATTGGGAATTATCATGATGAAATTTTGTGTGATATTATGCCTATGGACATTTGTCATCTTTTGTTAGGAAGACCCTGGCAGTTTGATAGACAGGCAATACATGATGGGAGGAAGAATACATACACTATTGTGGCCAATCGGATGAAACAAACCCTGTTGCCTTTGGAGGAACCTTTGAAGAATGAAGTTTGTACAAATACCAGAATCTACAAAGTAGATGGAAGGAAGTTCATGGATGGACTGAGACATGAGAATGTGTGTTTTGCCTTAATTCCTAAGAAGACTAAGAGACCGGAACCGGAAGGAGAACACTCAGCAGAGATAAGAGATTTGTTGTTAGAATATGGGGACATCATTTCAGATAATTGACCTAATGGATTTCCACCTATTAGAAGTATTAGTCATTGCATGGACTTAGTTCCCAAAGCCAGTTTGCCGAACAAAGTTGCACACTGGTTAACACCGGTAGAGAATGAAGAACTAAATAGACAAGTGCAGGAGCTATTGGAGAAAGGTTTGATTAGGGAAAGTTCAAGCCCTTGTGTAGTACCAGTGGTATTAACACCTAAGAAGAATGGAGAATGGAGGACGTGTACCGATTCAAGAGAAATAAACAAGATCACAGTGAAATACCGGTTTCCCTTGCCTAAGATGGATTACATAATGGACTGTTTGAGTGGAGAAAAGTACTTTACAAAGATAGATTTGAAGAGTAGATATCATCAGATCAGGATCAGAGAAGGTGATGAATGGAAGACAACATTTAAGACAAATGAAGGATTATATGAATGGTTGGTGATTCCTTTTGGACTGACTAATACATCGAGTACTTTCATGAGGCTGATGAATGAGGTCTTGAAGAAATTCTTAGGTAAGTTTGTTATTGTGTACTTGGATGACATTTTGATTTTCAGTAGAACAAAAGAGGAGCATTTGTTGTAGTTAAGACAAGTTTTACAGAGGTTGAGAGAAGAAAAGTTACTGATCAATATCAAGAAGTGCACTTTCATGAAGGATGAGCTAGTCCATTTGGGATTTGTGATATCTGAGGATGGTTTGAAGATGGACCCTGAGAAAGTGAAAGTCATTGTTGAGTGGCCTACACCAGAAAGCATTGGAGAGGTAAGATCATTTCATGGATTGGCTAGTTTTTACCGAAAGTTTATTAGAAATTTTAGTTCAGTTTGTAATCCTATGACTGAGACCATGAGGGGAGATCTAAAGGAACTCAAGTGGACCACCAGAGAAAACAATTTTTTTGAGTTGTTGAAACAGAAAGTGACTGAGCAGCCTGTGTTGCTTTACCGGATTTTAATAAGATATTTCAAGTGGATTGTGATGCAAGTGGAACCGCAATAGGAGCGGTTTTGAGTCAAGAAGGGAGAGCAATATCATATTTCAGTGAGAAATTGAATGATGCCCGAAAGAGATATTCAGTATATGATCAGGAATTTTATGCCATAATTCAAGCCTTGAAGAAATGGAGACATTACTTGTTTCCTAAGGAGTTTGTGTTGTATACATATCATCAAGATTTGTAATATTTGAACAATCAGAGTAAGTTGAATCAGAAACATATGAGATGGGTAGAGTTCTTGCAGAGTTACACCTTTGTGTTGAAACATAGAAGTGGAAAATCTAACAAATTTTTTGATGCATTAAGTAGGAGAAGGAATTTGCTGACAGAGATGAGAGTGACAGTATTAGGTTTTGAAGATTTGAAGACCTTGTATAATCAAGACCCAAATTTTGCAGAACCTTGGAAAGCATATAGAGAACCGGTTATGGTTGATAGGAGCAAATGGTTGGATTACTTCATTTAGGATGGGATGTTATTTAAGGGAGTTCAGTTGTGCATACCTAAAACTTCCATGAGAGAGAACTTGATAAAAGAGAAGCATAGTGGAGGTTTAGTTGGACATTTTGGCATTGATAAAATAGTGGCATTGGTGAGTGAGCGGTACTTTTGGCCCCAGATGAATAAGGATGTTAAGAGATATGTGCAGAGTTGTAGAGTTTGTCAAGTTGCAAAAGGTAGTAGTCAGAATGTGGGATTGTATAAACCTTTGACAGTACCAATAAGACCTTGGGAGGATATAAGTATGGATTTTTTACTTGGCTTACCTTAGACACAGAGAGGGAATGATTCTATATTTGTGGTAGTGGATAGATTTTCAAAGATGGCTCATTTCATACCTTGTAAGAAGACATCAGATGCATTGCATGTAGCAGACCTATTTTTCAAGGAAGTGGTAAGATTGCATGGATTACCTAAGAGCATAGTTTTAGACAGAGACACTAAGTTTGTTGGCTATTTTTGGAGAACACTTTAGAAGAAGATGAAGATAGATTTGAAGTTTAGTTCTACTTTTCATCCACAAACTGATGGACAAACAGAAGTAGTTAACCGGAGTTTGGGAAACTTGTTGAGATGTTTAGTGGGAGATAAAATCGGAAGTTGGGATTTGATTCTTGCACAAGCAGAGTTTTCCTATAACAATTTAGTGAATAAAAGTACTGAAAAAACACCTTTTGAGATTGTTACTGGAGTGCATCCTAAAGGAATAGCAGAATTGAGAGACATTAGAAGTGAAGACCAGAAGAGTTCAGATTTAGAAGAATTTGTAGATCACATGGTAGCATTGCATATTTAGGTTAAACAATATTTGGAAGACATGAATAGCAAATACAAGGAAAAGGCAAATGAGAAGAGGAGACATAAGGAATTTGAAGTTGGCGATGAAGTGATGGTCTATTTGAGAAAAGAGAGATTCCCAGTTGGGACTTATAATAAGTTGTAGATGAAGAAGTTTGGACCCTATAAGATCTTGAGAAAGTTCAGTTCTAGAAATGCATATGAGGTGGAGCTACCAGATAGTCTGAGTATTCTCCCTATATTCAACATTATAGATCTTCATGAGTACCATGAACCAGAATTCAGTGAGGATAGTATTGCAGACTTGGAGAAATAATTGCCCCAGAAGGAACCAAATCAGATTCAAGAGATTTTGGACAGAAGGATTGGGCATAGTACTCGAAGCAGTCAGTACAAAGAATATCTTGTGAAGTGGAAGAACAGACCAGTGGAAGATTCATCTTGGATTTCTTAGGCAGAGGTAGACCGCCTTGGTTTCCCTCTGACCCTGGAAAAGTGAGAGGATCACTTTTTATTAAACCCAGATGTCTAATGCAAGAGCATCCCCAGTTCACGACAATCTTGCATCAACCAAAAACATTTCTTTTTATGTTTTGTTTTCTGTTTGCAGTTTTAGTTTTCCTTTATGTGTGTCCTGGTTTTGGCTCACCGGTTCTGTGGAGTTGGATTCTACTTGAAGACTTGATCATTTTTTCTTTCTTTCAAACTGCATCTCATTTGGATCACTTTTTGACAATATATCACTACCGGTTTCCTTGATAGTCTCTTGTTATCGGTTGTTCCTTTGTTACCGATTGCCTGAGACCTATTCTAGTGATATACTGGAACCCATTCCGAAGCTTGCGGATCCTTGGACATTGATCTATTTGTTTCTTGGAGTGTGGCCGACCTTCTACGTTTCATCCTTTGGATTTTCCAGAGGAATCTCTTGGTGGAGGTCGACCTTGTTTATTTTGCACGTTAAGTCTTGTTCTTCGGGTTTTGATCCTTTTTGGGCTGACCAAGTCCTTTGGATCGATATATATATTTGTAATCATGCTTTAGAAGGTAATCAATCAGGAATCAAGGAGTATCAGATAGATAGACTATGCCTAGAAGTAGATCTTTCGATTCAAGGTCCCGGTGTGACTTGTTCTACCAGGCCTGTGTGCCAGTATGTTGTAACCCGGTTGTTACCGGTTGGATGTAATTAACTTTCATGCAATAAAATTATTTGTTATGCATTGCCTCCATCATATCTAAGTGATTCTGTTCTGTTTACTCTTGCTGACCGGTCTGGATTGGTCTCCTAGAGGTCTATCCTCGCCGATGATTGCATCAAAAGCCATTAAAGGTTTCAAGTGGGTGAGGATAAATAGGATTTTAAATAAATAATTTATTTATTTAAAGTAGTGGTGCAACTTGCATTTGTAGGAAAATGCAAGTGGGTGGAGGATAAAGGTGATTTAAATAAATGTTAATTTATTTAAATGTGAGAGATGGGATTTTGGGGGATTTGAATAAATATTAATCTATTTAAATGTGAGAGAAGATTTAATTAAACAAATATGATTTATTTATTTAATTAATGGTTTGAATTTCGTTAAGTGAATTAAATCAAATAAATTGAATAATTTATTTAGTTAATAGGAGAAGAGGGTTGGGATGAATTAATTAAATATTAATTTAATTAATAGTTGAAAAAGGATGAAAAATTAATTAAATATGAATTTAATTAATAGTTGGATGAATGGTAATTAAAAAAATATAAAATTTATTTAATTAGGTGGACAGAAATAGGTGTCTACATTTTGCCCCTCTTTGAAGTGATGTGTGTGCACACGTTGATTCAAAGAAAAATCGCCTGATATATTGCCAAAATTTTTGATATGGTATTGTTTGCCAAAAATTTTGATATGATGCCCCGGATATTGATATTGATTGTTGGATTTGATATGATAATGATGCGATGATGATGCCCCCTCGGGAAATGAATCGAGGAGTTATGAATCTTTGGGATTTGGACAATCGATTTATTTCCCAATTAAATACTTGATGTTGCTCATTAACTTGATATGATCTCCCAAGAAAATGTCAATTTCTTGAGTGCGTTGATGTGTTTGCTCAGTTAGATGATTGATAAAATTGATTGGATTGAGTGGATTGAGTTCAAGTATGGTTTAAAGAAGGATAAATCTTGTGTAAGTCAAAGATAGATAATTGTGTATGGTTTCAGGAAAGATACATCTTGTATAAGACAAAGATAGTTCAAAATGTCTAGTTTGAGGAAGGATACATCTTGTATAAGACAAAGATAGATGATCGTGTCTGGTTACAGGAAGGATACATCCTGTATAAGACAAAGATAAATGATCAATGATAGTGTCACTAATAGGATAGGTTTGTTTGACCACTGACTTGAATATTGATTTAACTTCAGGTTTTGAATTTTGTATGGCTTTTCCCTTGATAGGATAGATTTGATGAACCTTCTAATTAATAAGTGTTATTTATTTAACTCCAAGTTTGATGATTGTATGGATTTTCCCCTGATAGGATAGATTTGATAAGATTTTATGATTGAAACTTGTGAATGATAGTGTGACTTATGTCATTGATAGGATAGGCTAAGATGATCCCTCCTGATTGATAAGACTAGTTTATGATCGAAACTCTCAAATGATAGTGTGACTTTTATCATTGATAGGGATAGATTTGATAAGAGTTTATGATCAAAACTCCAGATTGATAGCGTGACTTATGTCACTGATAGGTTAGGCTAAGATGAACCCTCCTGATTGATAAGAATTTATGATCGTAACTCTCAAATGATAGCGTGACTTTTGTCACTGATAGGTTAGGGTAAGATGAACCCTCCTAATTGATAAGATTTTATGATCGAAACTCTCGAATGATAGCGTGACTTTCATCACTGATAAGTGCTCAAAGAGATTGATTAAGATCTCATGTGAGCGGATAGGATAACTGATTGATTGATAGATAATTGACATTTTATTGATATCATGTTGTAGGTAGATTTAGATGTGTTGATGTTGGTGCATCCGAGGGAGCAACAGGGTGATTTGATGTGCTTATGTATGATGATGTGTAACTAATATGCAATGATGATGATGTACATGTGCAAATGATATGTAAAGTGAAATACAAATGTGTTGTTGATATGATGATTCTTTTTAACATGCTTTTGAATGCTTTAAATGATCTGATAATGCAACTTAATGCACTTTAAATGATATGATAATGCAACTAAATGCACTTTAAAATGATATGATAATGAAACTTAATGTACTTTAAATGATATGATGATGCAACTAAATACACTTTAAAATGATATGATAATGAAACTTAATGTACTTTAAATGATATGATGATGCAACTAAATGCACTTTAAAATGATATGATAATGATATGAAGTGTACCCTCTAAGATAGTCATCCTTTTGATCAAATTTGCAGTGGTTCCTTTTTATCATCATTGAGCCTTTGATATGTTGAAATATGGTCTTTCACCTGCAAGAGGGAAAACACTTCAAACACACCAATGAAGCATTGCATTAGATGTTAGAAATTAAAACACATGAATATATTAAAAACTCTAAAATCGCCTCATTGTCCTCTATCTCTAAACTAAGATTCAAGGTGGTCATCACTTGGAACTAGAGCACTTGATCCTCAAGATGACAACCTAAAGAATGAGAGATATGTATGATTCTAAGATCTAAATGGATGCAACTAAGATCTTAGTGATATGCTAAATGGATATGAAAATAGATGCGTTACCAAAATGAAGAGATTAGTGTGAGATTAAGCTAGCATGAGAATGAGAAAGTTGAGATTGATCTAGCATGGAAAAGAAAGTAGCATGATGTACTAAAACATGATGAAATCTATGCTATAATGCAACTAAGATGATCTAAAAATGCTAAGAGAAGACAATGGAGCTCCTTAGTAACCTGCATAAAACAATTTAGCTATAGATTGGATGCAAATGAATATGGATGATAAGATTGAAGAAATGGGCTCTATTTATAGAGAAAATAGAGAAATGGATGGTCAAGATTGAGCAATATCAATAAGGGCTAGGATTGAATGTTATCAATCCATGAGGGGGATTCAATCCAATATCAAGTTGACAAATGTCACCTTGTGGATGCTTGAGAGGATGCTAAGAAATCATTAGGGATAACCTCAAGGGATGACATCATTGCATAATGCTATTATCCAAGAGAGCATGCTATTATCCAAGAGGTAAAATCTTGTGAAAAGTTGAAGGATGGTCAAAGGGAAATTATGTTGGAAATGTAGTCTTCCACCTGCAAGAGGGAAACACTTCAAACACACCAATGAAGCATTGCATTAGATGTTAGAAATCAAAACACGTGAATAGATTAAAAACTCTAAAACCACCTCCTTGTCCTCTATCTCTAAAGATCTTTGAGATTCAAGGTGGCCCTCACTTGGAAGAGCACTTGATCCTCAAGATGACAACCTAAAGAACGAGAGATATGTATGATTCTAAGATCTAAATGGATACAACTAAGATCTTAGTGATATGCTAAATGAATACGAAACTAGATATGTTACCAAAATGAAGAGATTAGTGTGAGATTAAGCTAGCATGAGAATGAGAAAGATGAGATTGATCTTCCATGGAAAAGAAAGTAGCATGATATACTAAAACATGATGAAATCTATGCTATAATGCAACTAAGATGATCTAAATATGCTAAGAGAAGACAATGGAGCTCCTTAGTAACCCGCACAAAACAATTTAACTATAGATTGGATGCAAATGAAGATGGATGATAATATTGAAGAAATGGGCTCTATTTATAGAGAAAATAGAGAAATGGATGGTCAAGATTGAGCAATATCAACAAGGGTTGGGATTGAAAGTTATCAATCCATGAGGGGGATTCAATCCAATCTCAAGTTGACACCTTGTGGAGGCTTGAGAGGATGCTAAGAAAGCATTAGCGACAACCTCAAGGGATGACATCATTGGATAATGCTATTATCCAAGAGAGCATGCTATTGTCCAAGAGGTAAACTCTTGTGCAAAGTTGAAGGATGGTCAAAGGGACAACCATCATGGGCTAGGACGATGTCTTGTAAAAGGCATTAAATGCCTTTTGAATACTTTTGAGGTTAAATTGTTGTAGGTAGATAACCTTCAAGGCTCTTGTAAGAGCCTTACAAGTTTTGGAAGACTTGACAAGTTAACTTGTTGAAAAAGATAAAGTCTTAAATGCATTTTGAAGACTTTCTTCCAAATTTGGAGAAGTGACTCCCCCAAATTTAGGGATGTGACATGATTAGGAGATTAGACATGATTAGGATGGGATTAGGAGGCTTCTAGAAGGATGATTAGAGGAATAATGGAAAATGTAGGATTTTGCAAGTGGGTGAAGAAAATAGGCATTTTAGATAAAATAAAAGATTTATTTTAGCCAAAAGGGGTGCAACTTGCATTTGTAGGATTTTGCAATTGGGGCACTATTCACAAATAAATAATGATTTATTTAAATGCAAAGGGGTTTTTTAATCAAATGTAAATTCAATTAAAAGGAAAAAAAGGGGGTTTTAATTAAATAAATAAGATTTATTCAATTAAATGACTAAAGGATACTTAATCAAACCTTAGTTTAATTAATAGGTTAGACTAGAAGAAAAGGATTTTAATCAAATCTTTAATTTGATTAATAGGCTTATTGGAAGAATGGGTATATTAATTAAACCTTAGTCTAATTAATAAGCGAATAAATGATGATTAAATGAATAAAATTCATTTAATTAGTTGTGCAAGTTTTAGGTGTCTACATTTTGCCCCTCTTTGAAGTGACGTGTGACCACATGTTGATTCAAAGAAAAATGCTTGATATGTTGCCAAAAATTCTCGATATGGTGTTGCTTGTCCAAATTGTCGATATGATGCCCTCGATATGTAAAATTGATTTCGATATGAGATGTCAATATGGAACCGATGTCAATATGAAGTTTATATGATGATGTGGAGATTCGATATGATAATGCCCCCTCGGGTGATCGATCGTGCACTAAAGGCATGAATGATCTCTCGAAAGAAGAAGAATATTATGTGAAAGATAGAAGAGTGGATAGTTGATGACATGCATGGGTTTGATAAGATTGATCAGATTGATTAGATTGATGAAATTGATCAGATTGATAAGAATGAGATCAAGTAAGGTTTCAGGAATGACACCTCCTATATAAGACAAAGCTGATCAAAATGTTTGGTTTCAGGAACAATATATCTTGTATAAGATCTGATCAAAATGTTTGGTTTCAGGAAAGATACATCCTGTATAAGACATGATAATATGGATCAAATGAAATGAATTGGTATAATTAATAAGATTGAGATCAAGTCTGGTTTTAGGAATGGCACCTCCTGTATAAGATAAAGATGATCAAAGCGTCTGGTTTCAGGAACGATATATCATGTATAAGACTTGATCAAAACGTCTGGTCTCAAGAATGATATATCTTGTATAAGACATGATAGATGATAGAACGTCTAGTTTCATGAAAGATACATCTTGTATAAGACATGATAGATGAGTTTTGGATGAATGATGAAGATATGAAAGTTAAGAAAGATTCCATGATGATGCGATAGATATGCATGTGATGGATGCAATGATGAATGTGAGTAGATGATGATGATGATGATATGCAACTAAATTCCATGATATGATAATGCAACTAAGAATGATCTGAAAAATGCACCTAAGCACTTAACAATGATATGAAACTTGATATGAAATGCACTCTCATTCTTGATATTGTCACCTTTTTTATCAAATTAGATATGCTTCCATTTTTTTATCATTGAGCCTTGATTTGTTGAAAGTTGATAATTTTATGATGATATAATTGAACCATGATTAGTTGAGTATAACTTACATGGGTATTGATATTGCAAGATAGCACAAGCATCGAGGTATAATTGAACCAAGATGACCTGAGTGTTGCTTGCGTAAACAGACAAGAGTTAACCTTTGTCCTATACAAATTGGAAATGTCCTTAGTGATATGCCACTGGATCATGTCATAGAACATATTTGCATAGTAAAAAGGCTTCACTCACAACCAAAAAACAAAGAAAATGTCATACTCCTTCCTTTCTTCTCTCATTTCAAGACATCCTTGAGTCGCTTGGGAGATATGATAAGCAAAAATAAAAAACAACCATAGATAAACATGCATGTCATTCTATGTATTTTTGTCAGATAAAAAATATTGCAAATTCCTCGTTGTTTAGTTTTGATAAATTCATGTTTCTTTGTTTTACCATTGATTGTCATGATCTTGTTTTCGTCTCGATGTGTTTGTTGTGATTGATTGACTGTTTGAAACCCAAAGGTGATCTGCCCCAACGAGGTTAGGTTTTTTCCCCCACTGTAGATACTACTTACAATATGGAATATGTACATTGGTCATCAATCCATGGTGGGATATGATACGGATAACTGTGCAGATAATCAAGGACATTGACTACGCTAAGTATGTCCAGGATTGATAAGCATTAGTGAAGTTGTGAATTTCTGGTGATGGCTCGAATGGGTGGATATGATATGTACAAATACATGGAGGAGCCTCTCTATCACAAATAGTGCATGTTGTCAAGTTTTCACCACTTGTTTTTATTGCACTTTTTGATTTAATTTTGATTTTTTTGTATTTTTCTTGATTTCTTTGTGTTTTTCTTGACTTTTTTATTTTTTGAGAGATGAAAAATGCCCTGCCATCAATTGATAAAGATAAGACTAACTATAACAAAATCCAGTAGTAATACTGATCTATGTCATTGTTTTGATTGTTTGATGATTGATAAGAATGTATGGTTTTAAAGAGGAGTGAGTACCCCATATAAGATCGATCTGTCTGGTTTCGAGTGTACCTATCCCTGTTTAAGACATATTGATGATAATGTTGATAGATGGATTGATTAACAAGACTCAATGATTGATAGGAATGTCTGGATTCAAAGAGTGAGTACCCCGTATAAGACTGATTTGTCTGGTTTCAAGGGTACCTATCCCTGTATAAGACATGTTGATGTTAATATATTTTGAGTGATGAATTGATTAACAAGACATGTGATCAGTTTGATTGCAGACTTTGAGGATTTTCTTGTTGTTGATCTGATGGATGGGCTATACGTTCATGCTTTGATTTTCAATTTTTATTTTGATTTGTTTGATTTTTTAGTTTTTGAGACATTTCTGATTTTTGGAGATTTTTGGATTAGAAGAAAGATGTATTTGGTTGTCCCAATGTATAGCAAGACAAGGAATATTATGAATGGATGACTGAACCGTTGAGGTGGAAATGGATAGGGGAAAGATGAAGGTAGCTTATAGGGAGACACGTCAAGAGCTTGTTGAAATCATGTTTTTGTCCTTAGTTTTGATCAAGATCAAGGGTGGAAAAGGGGATATGGATGGAGATAGGATTTGGATAGGAGAAACAAGATCATAGATTGTGATAGATTATGGAATAAATGAATAGTTAGGATAGATGGTATGGATTAGCATGAAGCAAGATCGTAGATAGCACTGGGTGAATTTAGATAGGGTAATGGATATTGGAGGAAGGATATTAGGAGATGTGGTATGAAGAATAGAGTGGATGAAACTTTGACCCCAAGTATAGAGGTATCCATTTGCAAAGAGGTGATATATAAGATTGTCACAGTATCTAGCGCCACCCAAATAAGTGTTCCTGAACCTTTCAAAGATAAAGACCCAACCTACACTTAGACCCTCCGAAAAATTCTACCGAACATATCTAGCGACTAAGAAGCAGACTCAACAGGGAAGAAGAATCCCAAACTGGATCAAGGTACTTAATATTTGATTACTCATGTATGTGCAAGTGGGTTTATTCTGGCTCATATGATCATTGTAATCTTCAAAATCCAACGTGGCTAGCTACATGACTTACCCTGACTTCAAAATCATCCTGGATAGAGCCTCACTGCCAACAAGTGTCCATAGCTCCGACGAGGTTATCATTGTAATATCATAGAATTGCTCCATTGTTAGCCACGCGTCCATAGCCCTAATGGAGTTATTTGCATGTTCCCATAGCCAAGCATTTTGATATTGCATTTTTTTTTCTTTTTTTTCTTTTTTTTGATTATTTATTTTCTTGCTCATACTTTTGATCTTTTGATATTGTATTTTTGTTTTCTTATTTTGATTGCATTTGCTTGTAAGTAATGAAACTTACATGGGTCTGATAATTACAGTGGCACTGAAGCAAGATTTTAGATTTTTCACTAGCCATGTCTTTGACTAAGAGATCACAATGATTTAGAGAAATTGATTAAGTGTATGAGATATAGTAATCAAAAGATGTCGATACCAAGATATGATAAGTGGTTCTTTTTTGGATTGAGTGTGTATCCCAACCAAAAGAAAATGTTAAAGAGGAACAACCTCGTATTCTGAAGTGTTTCATGAATAGATATCTAGGAAAAGGACTGAATATGATATTCAAGGATGGGCAAGCATGTGACAAAAGGACACAAATGCTTATTTCATAGGTGATGAATTTATGCAAAGGATTGAATGAAAGGGATGGAAGGATGTAAAAGAGGTGTTGGATAATAGATAGAATGTTTGAAGATTTACGCGAGGATAGATGGAAATGTAATCAAGATGAGTGTTGGTACACAACTCGAGAAGTGATGAAGAAATGGAGGAAAATTGAATTTTGGGACATAAAGGACCCAAAATAGATCAACGAAATGATGGAAGAATAGTTTTGGAAAGATGTTTAGATAGATGGTTGAAAGAAGTGCACAGATGTGTGCCTTTGTTGATCTTTCTTATGGATCATTTGAGGTGATGGAATGGTGGATGGAGGGAGGTAAGGACCCAAGATGAATGGAAGGGATGGAGAGTTTAACTTTGGAATGAAAGGACCTAAAATGGATTTGGAGGATGAAAGGATTCCTTGGTCTTGATCTTGACTTGGAGTAGGATCACTTGAGTTTGTGCTTTTCTCTTGATTTTGAATTAGATTAGTGAATGAGATGGAATGGATATCATGCTCTTGCTTAGGAGGTGGATGTTGAATGGGACTTTGCTTTTGAGATAAAAGGGGCTCATCGTGGATGGAATACCAAAATCTTAGGGGATCATCATAAGATTATTGATATGTGGGATCTTGATAAAAAAAATGGGATTAGATTGAAGAGCCATGATAGCTTGATCTTGATTTAGGCTTGGACTCATTTCCTTTGAATAAGTTTCTTCTTTTTCAAGCGACAAGGGATGATCACATGAGTGATCAAAGTTTCATTTTGGATAGGTTGATGTTGTTGACTTGATGGATACTTCATTTTGGATACTCAAGCTTACTAAGTTGAATCGAGGGTTTGTTTGATAGGTCCCTATGACAAAGCATGTCAAATGATATGGATAAAGTCTCCCGATATGGAAACTTTGATTTGACTAACTTGAATACTTAGATAGGTATTGTTGTCATTGAGATAGTTGGATGATAAACTCGTGATCACTTGGTTTGATACTCCCCTAATCTTGTTGGATGAAAGTCTTTCCTAAAGATAGTTGAAAAGTTAATAACCACCTGAAAAGGTGCTTTGTTGGATTTGCAAACTTTTGTACTCTATGATTCCTTTGTTTGAACTGATTGTTTTTAATTTGTTGATTGATACTTTGCAAGATGTTTGATCATTTGTGACAAGAATACATAGCACACATGAATACAATGGTTATCCTAATGCTAAACATTTAGTGCATGTTCTTTGAGGATGTGTTCAAATCCAAAATATTTTCACTAGTTTGGATACAAATAAGACACACCAAGCAGACTCTTTATTCAAGGGTCATTGACAATATCATAACCCACTAGTCTCGATACTTCATTAGCTCAAACAGCATTGTCACACCTAGAGGGCGCCCATTTTTTTGTCTTTTTTCCATAAATTAACCCAAAGTGAATTGCTTCACAATTGGGTAGTTATCTTGGGAGATATATGGTGAGTAATCTTGGGGGCAGATTCTTCCCCACCCTTACACTATGATATTGCCAATGTATGGCAACTGACTCGGCTCCAAGTTTCTACTTCTATGGTTCGTAATAAGGATTTTGTTCGAAGATATCCTTTCAAGTCGCGCAAGCATGATTGAGGCCTATATCCCAACAAAGTATCAAATAAGATGTAGTCATGCAAATGTGATTGAGACCTCAAGGCCCTACAAAGTGCTTGATATGAGATAACTCAAATATGCTCTGAGTTGGATTGTTTGGCTTTAGCCGTACTCACTTGGGTTGTACCCTTCTCACTAGGCCCCTCAAGGCTTCGAGTAGGCAGGCCCTCTAGAGGATGTAAAATGCTTGAAGTAAAAGAAAGCATAAAAGAGTGGGTTTGGCCTTTTGATCACCCAATTAAGGGGAGAGCATATGCCTACCACTTTCGAGACACAGAATCCAAGCGTTCTTTTTATTCTTTCAAAACAATGATTTTCTATCATCTATTTAACAAGCATGGTGTTCTTTTTAAAACCACATACAAAATTGTTTTTGAACTTGCAATAAATCTTAGTCAACAAAAGCAAATTGTGTGGTCAAAAAAGGTAAATCGCTTGCTAAAACAAAGGGGTGGCTTGTTTTTTTTAACTTGCAATAATAAGGATTGATTGTTCTTTTTACTTTTGCAAGAAATATAAGTGAGTTCTTTTATCCTTTGTAAAATGAAAATGAATAAAAAATCTAATCTAACTCCTTTGGACCTACAACAAACATAAGTACCTACAAAACCCCTTTGAAAAGTTAGTCAAGATTGTGGGCTTACAAGCCTAAAATTTCCAAGTTATGTTACAAAAATTAGCTCTCTTCTTGTTACAAAAGCGCTATTATGGAGTAGGTATGTGCTATTCTGATGATTCCATATGCTAAGAGAAAGTAAAACAGATTATATTAGAAAGGTCCACATATGCACTAGAATATCTGGGCGTGAACCTATGGAAAATTTGTTAGAAATTTGTGGGTTACCCCACGATGGGCGCCAAAAATGTATACCTGAAAAGTGTGGAATTTGTAAACAAGACACAAAGAACTCAAGCACACCAATGAAACATTATGTTAGAGATCAATGAAGCATAAAACATAAGTAAATGAAATAAAATCTCTAAGTTCGTCTCATTGTTCTCTATCTCCAAGGATCCTTCAAATCAAGGTGGCTCTCAGCTTGGAAGAGCACTTGATCTCTAGGATGACTACCTAAAGAATGAGGGATATATGATAAAATATCCAAATGCAAGTGCAACTAAGATCTTATCATGATATTGATATGAAAAGCTATGATATGGTGCAAGATGATGAGATTAAAATGAAGATTATGCTAGTATGATATGTTATCCTAACATGATAATGCTATGATAATACTAAGTTATGATAAAGAAATTAACATGCTATCATAATGATATTACACTATGCTAACATGATAATTCTAATACTCGAATGCTCCTAAATGCTTAAGCTTGAAAAGAGAGGCAAATGAGACTCCTTGATAACCTGCACACAAGAAAATAGCATAACCTGAATGCAAAAACTTGGGATGATGATAATGAAGGAAATGAGATCCATTTATAGAAGAAATGGGGAGTTGGATGGTTAAGATTGAGTAATCGTAACAAGGGTTAGGGTTGAATGATATTCAATCCATGTGACACTTTCAACCCAATCCCATGTTGACAAGTTTCACCATGAGGAGGCTTGAGAGGAGAGATAAGGAGCATTAAATGTTTGAGGGGACATGGTGATTACCCTAGGGGGTTGGATTAGGGTTAGGTTAATGGATTCCTTTTATCCAAGGGATAAATGAATGTGCAAGGGTTAAATGGCTACCTTAGTCAAAGAAATAAATTCTTTGAAGAGACTCGTGAATTAAAAGGATGGTTAAGTTAGAGGAAAGTCTCTAACCAAAGGTCAAAGGTGAGTTAACCATAAATGGTTATGTAAGAGCCTTTAATGGTTTGTAAGACTTTAGAGGTTAACCATATGAAGACATAAAGCCTTTAATGGTTATTAAAGACTTTGGAGGTTTTTGACAAGTGGCTTCCTTTTATTTAGGAATGTGACAATGATTAGGATAGGATTAGGCTAAATTGGAAGTGATTAGAAGAATCTAGAAGGGGTTTAGGCATCAAGTGGATTTTGTAGGAGAATGCAAGTGGGAGGAATTTTGGGATTTTCAATTAAAATACAATCATTTATTTCAATTAAATGGTGCAATTTGTATTTGGATAGATATTTAAATAAATATTACTTCATTTAAATGTGAATGTGAATTTTGGATTTTATTTAAATAAATCTTAATTTATTTAAATGAAAAAAAGGGGAAAAAGCATTAAATGCTTGAAGACTTTGAGGGAAACCATTAAAGGCTTAAGAAGACTCTAGAAAGAAACCATTAAAGGTTTGAAGACTTTAAGGGAAGCCATTAAGTTTGAAGACTTTAAGGGAAACCATTAAAGGCTTGAGAAGACTCTTAGAAGAAAGCCATTAAAGGATTGAAGACTTTAAGGGAAGCCATTAAAGGTTTCAAGTGGGTGAGGATAAATAGGATTTTAAATAAATAATTTATTTAAAATAGTGGTGCAACTTGCATTTGTAGGAAAATGCAAGTGGGTGGAGGATAAAGGTGATTTAAATAAATATTTAAATGTGAGAGATGAGATTTTGGGGGATTTAAATAAATATTAATTTATTTAAATGTGAGAGAAGATTTAGTTAAACAAATATGATTTATTTATTTAATTAATGGTCTGAATTTGGTTAAGTGAATTAAATTAAATAAATTCAATAATTTATTTAATTAATAGGAGAAGAGGGTTGGGATGATTTAATTAATAGTTGAAAAAGGATGAAAGATTAATTAAATGTGAATTTAATTAATAGTTGGATGGATGGTAATTAAACAAATATAAAATTTATTTAATTAGGTGGACAGAAATAGGTGTCTACAACTATTATGTCCTCTTATAGGTGAATAAGTCATTGTCTAGGTTGTTGCAGAAAGTACATTTCTTCTTTTTTTCTGACTAGCATTTAGTAGCATAGCGATCTAATTTACAACATTTTAAACCATTAGCATCATCCCTCCTATGGTTTCCTCTACCTCATCTCCTTCCTTGTTCATAATTAAAAGACTTTTCCTCATTGTAATTCTACAAAGGATTGGTTTGTATTATTTCATTTCCTATTATTCATCAATGGAGGCTCTCTATATAACCACAATCTTGTGTATAGAGAGAAAAATTTGCAAGTCACTTTACATAGGCTACGATCTTGTCTATTTCTTTATCATACCCTTGATATTTAGTCTAGTGAGGTTTGTGCTTTGTTTCTTTTCTTTTCTTTTGAAACCTAATTGATGGATGATCGTCTATTTCACAGTCATCCCATCCTCCACAAAATCCACAAGTTAAGTTAATTGGGTCTTTTGTAGTGTTGTCTAAAATTCTACTCTAATATAGCAACTATTTTATTGTCTTGTGCCTTATGGCAATCATTTTGCATATAGCCTTCTCTAAAGCAATATGAACACCAAATATTTTTTTACCCTTATTTGTGTCTTGTTTAACCATTGTCCTCCAACACAATGTTAATTTTTCAATTGCTTATCTCATTTTCTCTAATGCATCATTTTCCTATTCTTCTCTAAGGTTGGGCTTTTATACTGCAATCCAAAGTTATCAAATTTGAGTAAGTATCAAAAATTCTTTTATCCAAGAATATTTGATTTCTCTATCCGATCTAGAGATGAATTATTCAGTCTTTTGTTTCTCCATTAGAGGCTCCTCTAGTTTTTGAGAGATTTCCTCGCATCTCTTTGTGTACTCCTTAACCACTTCTCGCCTTTTAGCATTAGTTTCCTCATCTTACTTACAGATTCCGACAAGAATTCTAGTGTGTCAAATTTGATCAAAAACTCTTTCTTAACATCAGTCCAACCTTTGTAATGTTTATAATAGGATTTCCTATACTAGTCAAAAGTATCCTTTTGTGGAGATGCTACAAAATCAAATAATTTAGTCTTATATTCACCAAATCCCTCCCTCTACCAAAGGGATTCAAATATGAAGATGTTCATACCTTCAATTATGTCCTTGTTGATTATTGGGATTTAATTGATGGATCCATGATGCTTTTAATTTCTTCCTTATAAAATGCATCTCTTCCTTTAGATGACTTGTCAACCTAGAGCTCCACAACCCTTCTACAAAGGTTTGTGGTAGGATTTTCTATATTGTACCTCAAATTTGTTGTTCCCCCTACCAACAAATTGTTCTACATATTCTTAGTACAACAAAGATCTTAAGGTGATTAATAATATTCTTGAGAATAACAAGTTATTGGATTGGGATATTTTACCTAATAAATTTGATATTTTCATGGAGAAAAGAGGTCCTAAAGTATAGATAAAAGAGTTAGGCTTGATAGTTGTTTTAGAGTTATTCATTGGAATAATAAATTATAGGATAATGTTAGGTGATTTGGAGGGAAGATATTCTTGGATGTCACTCTTAAATAGTTATCTTTTTCTTATGAATGGTTTTCAAAATTAAATAATCTTTCATGTGTTCATGAGCTTGCTAATTTTGACTCAAGTAGCTAAAGAGATTGTTTATGTTCAATAAACTTGTTGTCAATGAGGTTGTGTTGGGTTCTATGTGGCAATATTTGTTTGGCTATCAATATTGTGACTTTAAAACTGAATAAGAAAAAGGATTATATTGTTTGATTCATTGGTAGTAGGTCACTGATGATCTTCATTTGGTGCAATAGGGAAAAATAGTAGATGTCCTTGTACATGATCAAGATGGGTGGCCTAATTTGAAAAGATATTTTGGTGGTTAATACCTCTTCTCAACATTTTGAGGATTTTGTTTCTTCCAAAGTGGTGTCTAGTGTTCATGACAATGGAAATATTGGTTCTAGAAGTAATGAGAATCTCTTTTGATGTTATTCTTCATCAAGCTACTAATGATTTTAGAAGAGGTTTTCTTCATTGGCATGGGTTTCTAATAATGATGTTTTTATGCTGGTGTGATACATATGGTTTTCATGAAGTTGTTGATACTAGGGTTTTACATGATATCACATGTACGTGTTATTTGTGTTGTTCTAATGGATCAAAGTGCTCTTTCTAAAGACAATAAGATGGTTCATGATTCTCATAATTAGTTTGAAGTGAAAATTGTTATTGAAACATATTCTAATAGCAACATTTATTTGGATGCTAACAACACTAAGGATTTATCTAGAACCTTGGCTATAAGAATGTGTGGAATTTTAAACATATGAAAATAAGTAATTGTGATTGTACTTGGAAATTATAAGTATTTTCTTAGTGGTATACATACATCTAGAGAGACTTTTGTTCGATATCCTACGTGAATTAATTGTCACAATCATCTCATTTTATATTGTTTTGTTAATTTTTATACACAAATGCTTAAAAAAACACACACACAAAAACATCACAAATCCCATACACTTATTTAAATCTCAAGATCCCTCTTCAATTTTTTCTAAAACGCTTCAAAATAGTCTTGTGCAATTGTGTGCGACTAATATAAAATGACAAACAATCATTTATTACCTAAAACCTTCACATACACATAAAGTGTGACATGAAGTGAAAAAACTTAAATCAAAAATAATATTTACCATCGGCCTCCAAATTGGACAATTTTATTTTTGAATTAAATGGCATAGGCTTAACATCTACCTCTTTTACAATTTGTGAGTCCAAATATTTTTTGTCTTCACAACTTTATGCATATCTTCATCCAAATTATAAGCATTAATGTCAATAACTACACTACCAATAACAACAAACACTAACAAAACCCTCCATCAACATGTTCGCACATGCATGCACACACATTCATTTTTTTGAAATGTCTATCACGTCTACTGCAACCATTGTTGTGCATTCTACTGCAGTTGTTTTCGCTACCCTTGACACTATTTTGAGTGGGGATACAGGGAATTTGGGTCTGCCTTGCTCGACGTCTCCTCCCTTGGCACCTACCCCTCCACCTTCTCCTCGGGCTATGGGTGGGTCAATTGTTTCTTATGATGGTGGTATGGTTAGCGTTTCTTCTGGTGTTGGTGTCCCTCCTCCTAAACCTTTTTCCATTGTTGGAGGCCGAAGCTTTTCTTGTGTGGCCAGATCTATTGTTGCTCATCCTCCCAATGGGAAATCTCATCCTCTCCCTTGTGCCAATACTTCCCCTATGGTGGTTTGTGGCCAAGATGTGGTATAAAATATTGGTTTCTACCAAAGTTGTGGGTTGGTGTGCAGATTTGTTAGGTCTTGGCCTTCTCTCCCTGACCTCCATCATTGGGTAAGTAATCCTTGGAAGCCTTTGATTGCTAGTAGCATTGAGCTTTACCCTTGTGCTAAAGGTTTTTTCATTTCTTCCTTGGTTTCTTCTGATGATCATGAGCTGGTGTTGGACAAGTTGTGGGCTTGGGGAGTTAATTCTCTCAATCAAACCCTAGACACCTTCTTTAACCCTCAATGCGCATCTAGTATGGGTTCACCTTCCCAATATTCTCCTTCATTTTTGGGAGCATTCTTGTTACGAGGCCATTGGTAACTCTATCAGTTGATTCTTGAAGGTTGATGATTCCACATCCTCCATGGGTCATTCTACCTTTGCTCGCATTTTAATCGATATTGACATCTCTATGCCTCTCCCTAGGGATGTGGTTCTTATGGTTGGGGATAGGCCATGGACTCAATCATTACATTATGAGGGCCTCCCCTTTCATTGTCTTAGATGCGTCTTAATGGATCACTTAGCTTCAAATTGTTCTCTCTCATGCCATAAAGGTGTTGCTACTTGGTGGAAAGACGTTACTATTGATCATTTAACTGATAAGGCTTCTAATTTTGATAATTCCTCACATGTGGATGATGACTCCTCCATGGATGAGGTTGCGCCTCTTAATGTGTTGATGCCTCTACTATCCCCCTTGTTGTTATTGGTGTGGCCTCCTCTGACCTTGAGGCTTCTACTCATGTTGCTCCTATTCACAGCATCTATCTACTCCAGTTGCAGACAAAAATGCTAAGAGGATCCCCCATTTGATCATTCTTATGATGTTCCTAACAATAGCACTACTTGGATTTTTGTTTGTCACAGGCAAAAAGGTATGTCTTCCCTCCTTCCCTCCCCAAACTCTGAGTCGAGTTTTAGGTGTTTCTCCCCACTCTTGAATTGAGCCATTTTTGGGTTGTGTGTAGGTGGAAAAGTGAGACTAAGTAAACAAGCCCTAATCCCACCCTCGTGTACGCACTTATGGAATACAAAAGAGCCTAGGGAGGTAACGCACTTTGGCTACTTCTTGTGAGGAAGAGAGAGCCAAGGATTACCTCTTAGGGTTTCTATTCATGTGTTGTAAATGAGGGGAAGAGGCGATGCAAAGTGCAGATTTGAATGATTAACCTAGAATGCAAGTATACACAAGCAACCCTAATCTAAAAATTTGGAACTAAAAAATAACTGATATGAAGCTAAAAAGTACAGATTAGGGAGTGAATTCAGAAGTGCACCTGTGTCATAAATATGAGCCAAAATGTCTGGGACAGGGGTGCTACGTCCATGTCTTGATTCTGCAAACTGGAAACTGTAACTGACAGGTTGAGATCAAAAGATCTTGAGCTGCTGATCTGCAAAAATTTGCCCAAAACTAGGAGGACCAAGGCGCCACGCCCCTGTACTGGGAAGGACCAGGGTGCCATGCCTCTATTCCAGTGATTTCTGCTCAAATTTGGTCCTTGGAACTGTCTTTGTGTGCTCTGTCGGTCCTGAAAATTGTAGCGACAATCGGATCTAAACCTGCACCTGAAGCTAAAAATAGGGTTTTGGGCGGCTATATAGGGTTTTTCCTTAGTCAAACCCCTGTTCTGGTGATTTCCACCTCAACAAATAGCTGATTTGTATAGTAAAATAGTTTGTGCAAGAATATTATGGGTGTGCAAGACCCTAAGATGAATGCAAACAACCTAGAGCAACCCTAAAGAGTAAACCCTAAATGCTTGTTGATAAAGTAAATGCTCTAAATCAATGATGCAAAGTGATCTAAATCATGAATGTAAATAAAATTGATGTAATGAAGCTCATGCAAAGACATGGAAACAACATGAAATCATACCCAACCCCAAGGAAGAGGTACAAGTCAATCTCCAGTCGGTGATCTCCTATTGCTTTCCTACATCTTCAAAAGCCCCCAATTGATGAAAGAATGCTTGATGAATGCTTGATAGATGTTGTTGAATGTTGTTGAAGACTCCAAAATTTCTGCTCTTTCACTACATAGAAGGCTCTTTGTTATTGTTTCACTAAAAACTTCTCTAGTTGCCTTCAAATGAAAAAAGAGAGCTCTTATGTATGAAACCCTATATCTTAATTTCATCTTTAGGCTGACCTAGGATTTGAATTTCCCGCCAATTTCTTGGGGTTAAGCATTATAATATCATAGAATTATGCTCCTAAAATTTTGGGAAAAATGTCGGGGACCAGGTGCAACCAACTTTTCACCAAATTTTCAGGGTTGTTAGATATGATGATATTAGAGTGAATCCCAAAGTTACAGCTAATTTTGAGATGTTTTGACATGCGAAATCGGGCCTTAAAGGTTGAAATAGGACATAATTAGGGTTTATGATTTAATGATTTATTGGAGGAATAAAATGAAAAGGGGCGCATTTAGGGTAAAGAGCCCAAGTTTATAATGTATGAAGTGATGAAATGTGAATTTAGATTTAATTAAATTAATTAATTAAATTATTAAAGGGGAATTAGAAATGCAAGATGCAAAACACACTAAGGTGAGTGCTAAACCAAGTGTGGAATTGACCACCCTAGCAAGGGTGTACAATTTACGACACTACATTTAGCTCCCACTTTAGCGGTCATATGACACTGTGCATATGCAAGCTAAAGTACAAAAAATTAAACATTATTTGAAAAAGGATAATCCATAAGTTGTCGGACGAAGCCCCCAGTGGTATCTGCAGTACACAGTTAGGAACCACACCCTACAAAACCACATGTTAGATCACAAAATCACCTAATGCTTACTAAGGAAGGTGATGAAATTCACGGGTAACTATATGCCCCACCCTATTTCGACTTGCTTATTAGTGAGGTGAAACAGGGTATCATGTTTACTACAGCGAATTGTGATAAAGACCTTGATGAGACATGTTCACAAGAAGGCTCGATTGTACATCAAAGCGCTTTATGAAACAAATGTAGAGCAATAGAGAGAATTCACTATCTCGACACCATTGATGATGCAAAAATTGGAGCTCCCTAACTCAAGTTATGATAGATTAAGTGAAAAGAGAAAAATTAGGGTTTTTTAACTTAAAATTATAAAAAATGAAAAAGTGCATACCTCATAAATATGAAAGCGACACTTTCATTTGTCACTTTTTGACTTTGTGCACTATTCACTGTAGAGCAGCCCATGTGATAACTATCATGCCTCGACGTCGACGAGAGTGAGCCACGCAGATGGATATCTTGCGCCAGGTCATGCTGACTGGCAGACCGCTCGATGAGGTGAGTTGAACTTCCATTGACTCTTTGTTGACTTTTTCTGTTGACTTTGACTTGTGTAATGATGATGTTAGTGCCAATGATCATGTGCATGCCCCCTGTCCGGGCACCATGGTCACCTAGGGTGCCTTGGTCCTCCCTAGGTGCCCTGGTCCCATCTGGGCGCCCTGGCCCTCCCAGGGCGCTCTGGTCCCAAAGGGGCACCTTGGTCCTCCCAGGGCGCCCTAGTCCCCGCTCGAGGTGACCGAAGATTGCATGGGATCAAGCGTTAGATATATAGAATAGATAGAATGATGCTTTTGATTAGATGATGATGATTGATGAGCTATTGATGAAGATTGGACTATTTCATTTTGTAGATTCTTCCCTACATGCGAGAGCACACTACTAGTCATACCTTTTGGAGCCTTCGGAGTCAAATTTTGAGGCTTACGCCAAAGGATAGAGAACTTCTATACGCAGTAGGATTATGGTATGTGATGACCATGCCCACCATCAAGTTCCACCCCACGATGTTGATGGCCTTGATGGAGAGATGGGATGTAGATACCTCCACCTTTCTCGTACCGATGGGAGAGTGATGGTCACTTTAGAGGACATATACCACATACTTCGTCTACCTATCAAAGGAGAGATGGTGAGATATCAAGTTGATCACACTGCTACCAACTACAGGAGGGAGAAAATATACTATATTAGGAGAGAGATACCCAGTGAGATGAAAGGTCACATTATGGTCAGTTGGCTTCTACATCCCATCGGTGAGATACCATTAGTGAGACAATTGATGATAGCTACCATTGCATTAGTCGTGTGCCCTAATGGGTGCGGTACACACATGCACAGAGGTCTCACTTATGCAGTGAGAGGTATGGAGAGACATAGGAGGGTATTCTCCTGGGGGTGGAGCATGTTAGCCCACCTCTATCATGACCTAGGAGATTACATTTTTGGATAGGGATGCAGCCTGATGACCTGCACATTGCTAGAAATTTGGATACTTGAGCACATCACGTGCACTAGACCAGCTAGGGTTCCTATTGATTTGGTTCTAGAGAAGCCTAGGGTGCTCACATATCCTCTTACTCGTGAGTGGCAGTTTGGAGACTTGCTTCATTAGAGGGTGACTATTGATAGATTGATAGTGGATATGATCAGATGGAGTCCCTACCTCAAGATGTACATGTGGGTAGGTATATATACAGGCAGTTATTTTGGATGCAAAGGAACCGTCTTTTGGAGGGACGATACAGCCATATTGTAGTCCCATTCTACTTTGACCGAGTCCGATAGTAGTTTGGATTTGAGCAATGTGTCCCTAAAGATGTGCATATCTACATCTGGCACTCACGTGTGGCCCCTAGGCTACAAGCCATTCTAAGGCCTACCAGTGATGAGATTGATATCACATATTTAGATGGGTCGGATCGGGATGTTGCAACCAGATTTAGAGTTGATGTGGGCTCACACCGGCGGTACATAACATGGTGGGGTAGGATATACCTTGGAGCTATCTTTCCCACAGACTTCCCTAGAGGGAACCCTGGACCATGGAGACATACAAGTGGCGAGGATGACCCTGATACATCTGAGGACCTTGGTGAGGAGGACACAGATGATCAGTAGGATGATATAGGAGAGTCAAAAGCTAGTGGTGATGGAGATGATCCTAATACAAGAGAGGGAGATCAGGATGGTGATGATGAGGAGGATGGAGAGGAGGAGGAGGGTGAGGAGGGTGAGGAGGGTGAGTCAGATACAGTTCCACATCACTCCAGAGATGACACCATTGTCCTAGATCCACCGAGCATTGCATCCCGAGGGGAGAAGGACCCTATAAGGGGTTTTGATTCCAGTCCCCACCATCACATACCCACCGTACAGAGACATTATGAGTACAGAGAGCTTAGTGGTTCCCAATCACCGGAGGTCTCTTTTCATGACCCCTATTGGAGGGAGGGAGATCCAGGGAAGGTGTTTTATGATTGTTTAATTTATGCATTTAATTATTTAGATTTGATGATATAGAATGTTACTAATGAAAACCTCTCCCTATCTCTGTAGTTGGCATTCAGGAGTGGCGCTCCCTCATCCAGAATGCAGTGACAAACATCATCATAGCCGCACACATTCCTAGCTCCTCGTTGATAGTACATATACCTCAGAGGAGTGTTGGGCAGCATGAGGACCTATTCACCCCCTTCCGGGTGGAGTTAGAGGTCTGGTGAGAGAGAGAGAATACTTTGTTAGAGAGACTACAGCAGACAGAGTGCGATCTAGCAACGACACAGGCATAAGAAGCTACGTATTGTGGGATCATGATGGATAGGGAGCATAGGATCTCCTTATGGAGTCACTCACATTCCTCATCATGAAATATACCCATGGGTCCACCCCCACGGCCAGATCAGGAGGGGACAGCCAGTCACCACCCTCCAGCTGCTAGTCTTAGAGACAAGAGATGACTATGTTATATTATGGGACACTTTTGATGTAGATTGATGTACATGTTGTTACACTCATCGATATTTATATATATGCTTATGCTTTCATCTCAAACATGTTATTTTTAATTCTTGAAACAATGTATGCATTGCTTTGATTAAAAGTAACATATTTGGTAATGAACATGTATGTCTAATTTAATTTCCATGTGATTGATTCCTCAATGCTTCATGATTAAATTGATACATGTGTGATTTAATTAAATAACTAAGTATTTAATGAAATACTACCTTGGTGATGTAGAAGAAAAATGTGTTAAGCTTAAGAACTATATGACTAATGTGATTTAATTAAAGTCTAATTAAACACAATGTGATATAATCCTACTTAACACATAAGAAATTGTATAACATGCCAGCACATATAAAATGTAAATCTATTACAATTTACATAAATGAATCTAGGACAAACCATTAATTGAAGTAACATGCTTATCAAGAATGAAGTAATGTAGACTAAACAATGAAATATCATTTAATACTACATACTTTAATAAAGATATGCTAGCATATTATCCTATTTGAAGAAAGAAAAGGTACAAGGAGAGAGAAAATAAGCTATAGAGAGAGAGAGAGAGAAACTAGGCATAGTATCTATGAAGGTGCATAGCATTTATAGGTTCTTTGAGAGGTGTACCTTCCACATCTGCTATCTTGTAAGCACCTGATCCATAGACTTCGACAACTATGTATGGTCCAAGCCAATTAGGGCTGAATTTTCCTTTTTCCTTAGGTAAGGCATTCACGTTGCATTGATTCTCGTAAGGTACTAAATCACCTACCCATAAGGAATGTTGAATGACTTTATCATTGTAACTTCGTTCTAGATTTTTATGATACGCTTGAATATGCTCAAGAGCATTTATGCTTTGTTCGTCAAGCATCTCAAGTTGTTGAAGCCTTTGTTCTCTATAGGAATCATCATCCATTATACCCTTAAGAGAAAATCTTAAAGATGGAATTTCTAACTCCAAAGGCATAATAGAATTAGCACCATAAACAATATTATAAGGAGTACAACTCGTAACAATACGTACGCTCATCCAGTAAGTTCAAAGAGCATAGATTAACTGAGTGTGCCAATCCTTACCATGCTTGTTCACAGTCTTATGAAGGATTTGTTCGATTATTCTATTTGAATATTCGACTTGATCATTTGATTGAGGATATTAGGGTGTAGAAAATTTATGTTGAATATGGTATTTCTCAAGAAACTTCTTCATGTCTTTGTTTTTGAATGATGTTCCTTTATCTGAAACAAAAGCGGAAGGTATTCCAAATCAGGAAATGATGTTATCTAATAAGAACTAACAGATTACTTCGGAGGTAGTAGATCGAAGAGGAATTACTTCTACCCACTTCGTAAATTAATCAGTAGTGGTTATGATGAAGGTATGTCCTTGAGATGAGGGAGGGGATATTTTACCAATGAGATCCAAACCCCATGTAGAAAAGGGCCAAGATGCTACTTGAGATCAAAGTTCTTGGGCATAAGCATGGATCAAATCGCTATGTTGCTGACACTGATGACACTTATTAACAAACACAAAGGAGTCCTTTTCCATGGTTTGCTAATAATATCCCATTCAGAGCAATCTCTGAACTAAGGATCTACCCCAAAATTCCCCCCACAAGCACCTGAATATGCTTCCTCAAGAGCATTAGGGATTTCATCTTTGTTAAGACATTAAAGGAGGAGACCATTATAACCCCTTCTATAAAGAACATTAGAAAGGATAATGTATATAGAGGCCAAATTGCAAATTCTAGACCTAGCATTCTTGTTTATAGAGTCGGGAAAGGTACCGTCACTCAAATATCTCAAAATATGCGAGTACCATTCATCAGAATCTGTAGCACAACAATATGCCACATCACTAGGATTATCCGCAATGGCCGAGGTAGTGAGGTTGTGAATAGTGAATTTGAGATCTACCAAGGAGTCCTCTAAAGACACAAGAGAGGCTACACATGCCATTGTATCAGAATGTTGATTATCTTTTCAAGGAACAAGCTCCATGGTATAAGAGTCAAACTTTTGCAACAAGGCTATAGTTAAATCTCTATATTGTGATCATTTATCTTGTTTAGCTTGGTAAATCCCTATCACTTGTCTAATGATTAACTGAGAATCTCTATAAATATGTAAATGTTTCACATTTAATGCTAGAGTTGCTTTAATTCCAACTATAAGAGCCTCATATTCAGCAATGTTATTGGTACACAAGATATTGAGATGATATGATAAAGGGATAGATTTCTTTTTAGGAGAGATTAAGATAACACTTGACCCCGATCATGTACAACGCCTAGAGCCATCAAAATATAATTCCCAAGTCTCATCAACCTTAGTAGAGAGAATGCATTTGTCGGGAAAAGACTCTTGGCTAGGTAGAGAGAAAGGCGAAGGAACCCCGACTAAGTGGTCGGTCAACGCTTGGCCTTTTATTGCCTTCTGGGAAACAAACTTAAGGTCAAACTCGGTCAACATCATAACCCACTTGGCTAAGTGTCCTGAAAGATTAGTTTTGGAGAAAAGATGCTTTAGAGGATCAAATTTAATGATGGCATGGACTTCAGCACTCAAAAGGTAATGCCTTAATTTTTGGGTTGCAAAGACTAAGGCAAGACATTGTCTTTCTATTGCAGAATATCAGACTTCGTAGTCGAGTAAAGTGTGACTTATATAGTAAACCGGACATTCTCTACTATCCTTATCATGTTGTGTCAATAAGGTTGCAAGAGCATGAAGGGAAGTAGTTGTGTATAGAAGAAAAGGCTTGCAAGGATCAGCAGGTTGAAGAATGGTAGGATTGGCCAAATATGTTTTTAAGACTTCAGATGCTTGACGACAATCCTTATTCCATTGAAAGGTAATATTATTTTTAAGTAATTGGGTGAAAGGAAAGGTACGATCTGCAAGTTGGGAAACAAACCTACGAATATCTTGAATCTTTCCTTGTAAAATTTTTAGTTCGGAAGCATTTTTAGGAGGTGGCATGTTAACAATAGAATCTATCTTCTTCGTATCCACCTCAATTCCACGATAAGAGACTATGAATCCTAATAGTTTCCCACTATCTACACCAAAAACAAACTTTCAGGGATTCAAACGCATGTTGTACTTATGAATTCTTTCAAAGACTTGACGAAGGATCTTAACATGATCTATGTGAGGAATGGATTTAACTAAGATGTCATCAACGTAATCTTCTAAGATTTTATGCTTTGAATCATGGAAGATGAGGGTCATAACATGTTGATAGGTAGTGCCTACATTTTTCAATCCAAAAGGCATCATAACCCAACAAAACCTGTCCCAAGGGGTGGTGAAAGCAGTTTTGAATTGATCTTGAGGATTAATGAAGATTTGATTATATCCTGAGAAACCATCCATGAAGGATAACAAAGCATGGCTGGCTATGGAATCCACTATCATATCGATATTTGGGAGAGGAAAGTCATCCTTCAAAGAAGCTTTATTAAGATCTCAAAAATACGTACACATCCTAATCTTGTTATTAGATTTAGCCACGGCCACAATGTTTGAAATCCATGGGGAATAATCGATAGGACAGATGAATCCAGCATCCAATAAATTTTCAATCTCAGCCTTAACAGGAAATGCTATCTTGGGATTCATCTTTCAAATTTTTACTTCACGGGTTTAGCATCAGGAACTAAGACAATGTTATGAGTGGCGATCTTAGGATCAATGCTAGGCATATCAGAGTATATCCAAGAAAAGATTTCAAGGAATTCATGTAATAATTTAGAATATTATTTTTGTTCTTTTTCATCCAGACACTTTCCTATCTTAATGACTTTGTCTTCAATACAAGTATCCATTCTGATATCAATAGTGTCGCTTATGAGAAGATTTCTTTGTTGACGAACATCTTTCAAATGAGGGAATTCTTTAACCATCTCATCTTTATTTCTCAAAGTAAGCTTTTGTATTTAAACAATAGAGAAAACCATGATTATGGTGATAACAAGGAAGGTTGTCATAGGCTCCTAGGAATTCAACTAAGGAATCATTAGTGGAAAAAAAATCCAAAGCAAAAACACTAGAAGAGTCGCAATCAATATACTCTGGATATTTTATTGAGAGAGAAGTAGAGATAACACTAACACTAATAGACGGCCTCATTGAAGCTTTAGTACACTCAAAAGGATCATATCCAAGTCCAAATTTTGTATCATGAAAGTTATTTTCCAAAGGAACTTTTATCCCTTGTTCTTGGGCACCACAACCATTACCATTATATGCGTACTTAGCTAGGATGTGAAAACCAGGACCATAAAGGTTAACCGTTTCTGAAAGAGAAGGGGGGTTTTCATAAAGTAAGGGATCAAAATCCTCTAAATTAGAAACCAAGGGAGATGAATTCTGAGAAGCTGCCACAAAGTTATTACTCAATGGCTCGGGTAAAGTGGATTGCTTTTTAGGTTCTTCTTCTTCTTTCTTTTCAACCTTTTGTTCTTTAGGGGGGATTTTATATTCTCCTATGAAAGTAGGATTAAAGTCAAGGGATCCCCAATCATCTTCTACAAGAATATTTTCAGGAGAAAACATCTTCGGTGGTAGAATCAGGTTGAGAAGGCTTTTCTTCAGGGACCTTAGGTTCATTTGAGGAATTATTGGGAGATGAACTAGAGGTAGGAGATATACTCAAGGAGATAGACACACTAGTAGGAGAAGAGGTTTTAGAAGAATCATCTAAGATAGTTGGGGAAGAACCAGTTGAAGAGGATTTTGGATGTTGATGTATGTAGACAAGCTTGGAGATTAGTATCACCTAGCAAGGTATATGTCTTATTGTTATAAATGAATTTAACTTGCCTATGCAATGAAGAGGGGACAACTTGCATGCTATGAATCCAAGGTCTCCCTAATAAAAGGTTATACGTCAAATTTCCAAGCATGATATGAATAGGTGTGGATAAAGTAACAAGACCTACCTTAATGGGCAAGGTGATGATACCTAATGAAGATTTAGCAACATTATTGAAGCCTTGGATAGTAAGAGAATCGGGCTTAATGAGAGATGTGTTGACATTGATTATATGCAACAAGCTAATGGTACAAACATTAAGGCCAGAACCATTGTCCACTAGTGTTCCTCTTATTGCACTATTGTTTATGATAACCACAATCATTAAAGGATCATATTGATGTTGGATTTCACTAGCAGGTAACTCATCTTGTGTAAACACAATTTGAGCCTTAGGATATGTGATAAAATTAATCAAGGAATCCATATTATTGGATGTCAGTGCAGGTGGGACATTCAAAGTTTTCAAGGCATCTTGTAACATTCCATGATGAGTTGAAGAAGTTTGAATCAAATCCAAAAGGGATATCTTGGCAAGAGTAGCTTTGAGTTGTTCAATAAGATCATATTCTTTACCAAGATTTTGTGAAATGTGAGGTGCTTGAGGAAGAATAGGTTGAGGATCAGGAAGAGAAGTTGGGATAAACAAAGGAGGATTAGGTTGCCTATTGTTTCTTGTGTTATAAGTATGGGCAACTACATGATGACTCCCCTTAGTCATTTGTTTAGCATAACTATAAGGACTCTTAGTGGGATTTCCTCCTTGCACGGTAATAATAGGTTTATTAAGAGTACTAAAGGAATCATGACTATATCCACCTTGAACAATGAAAAGGGGTTGATTGGGAAGTTGTAAACTTGAAGAAGGATAAGCACCTTGGACTATAAAAAGAGGCTTGCTATGTTCATTCACATGTATCATATCGATTTATCTTTTAGATGTTTTTTTTTTTTTTTTTGAAGATTTGGAAAGATACATAAAGTCATCAAGGGAATCATCCAACAAGGTATGGTCATATCGTTTGAAGGGTATATCTTTTGATCCAAAAGGAGACATCTCCTCATAAAGGGAATTGTTGTAGACAACCACATTTCTATATTTAGTGGAAGAGTTAATAGGAATGTACCCATGAGAGGAATCATTCAACTTATCTTTCTCATCTCCACGAAATGGCATAGTAACAAGGTTGATTAGCTTTTGACAAAATGAGGGTTTAGAAGGCTTAGGGTTCAAAAACTCATCTAGAGCTTCATCTAATTCATCCTTACTAAACTCATAATCAACATAATTTCATATATCATCAAAAGTATGAACATCTTGCAAATAAATATTTGACATATTGAAATGGAAATTGAATGAAATTTAAACACATAATGCAAGCAAATTAAGGATATCATTTTATTTTCGGGGGAATTTTATGTTTATAAAGAAAATGAAAGATACTAAATCTAGATGCAATGAAAATAAGATTGGGTTCACATCGAGTGCACCAAAAGTGTGTAGGGGGGAAAGTGAGACTAAGTAAACAATCCCTAATCCCACCCTCATGTACACACTTGTGGAATACGAAAGAGCATAGGGAGGTAACACACTTCAACTACTTCTTGTGAGGAATAGAGAGTCAAGGATACCCTCTTAGGGTTTCTATTCCTTTGTTGTAAATGAGGGGAAGAGGCGATGCAAAGTCCAGATTTGAATGACTAACCTAGAATGCAAGTATACACAAGCAACCCTAATCTGGAAATACATAACTGAAAATAACTATTATGCAGCTGAAAAGTACAGATTAGGGGGTGAATTCAGAAGTGTGTTTGTGCCAGAAATCTGAGCCAAAATGTTCGAGATAGGGGTGCTACGCCCCTATCTTGATTCTACAAACTGGAAGTTGTAACTAACAGGCTGAAATCTAAAGATCTTAAGCTACTGATCTGCCAAAATTTTCCCAAAACTAGGAGGATCAGGGTGCCACACTCCTGTCTTGGGTAGGATCAGGGTGCCACACCCCTGTCCCAGTGGTTTCTACTCAAATTTGGTCCTTGGAACTGTGTTTGTGTGCTCTGTCAGTCCTAAAAATTGCAGCAACAATCGGATCCGAACTTGCACCTGAAGCTAAAAATAGGGTTTTGGTGGCTATATAGAGTTTTACCTTAGTCAAACCCCTATTTTGGTGATTTCCACCTCAACAAATAGCTGAATTGTATAGTAAAAAAGTGTGTGCAAGACCCTAAGATGAATGGAAACAATCTAGAGAAACCCTAAATGCTTGTAATTGGCAAAGTAAATGCTCTAAATCAGTTATGCAAAGTGATCTAAAGCATGAATGTAAATAAAATTGATGTAATGAATCTCATACAAATACATGAAATCATACCCAACCCGAAGGGAGAGGTACAAGCCAATCTTCAGTCAATGATCTCCTATTGCTTTCCTACATCTTCAAAAGCCCCCAATTGATGAAAGAAAGCTTGATGAATGCTTGATAGATGTTGTTGAATGTTGTTGAAGACTCCAAAAGTTCTTCTCTTTCACTGCATAGAAGGCTCTTTGTGATTTCTTCGCTAAAAACTTCTCTAGTTGCCTTCAAATGAAGAAAGAGAGCTCTTATGTATAAAACCCTAGATCTTAATTTTATCTTTAGGCCGACCTAGGATTTGAATTTCCCGTCAATTTCTTGGGGTTAAGCATTATAATATCATACAATTATGCTCCCAAAATTTTAGGAAAAATGTCGGGGACTAGGTGCCAGACCAACTTTTCACCAAATTTTCAAGGTCGTTAGATATGATGATATTAGAGTGAATCCCAAAGTTGCAGCTGATTTTGAGATGTTTTGACATGCAAAATCGGGCCTTAAAGGTCAAAATAGGACATAATTAGGGTTTATGATTTAATGATTTATTGGAGGAATAAAATAAAAAGGGGCGCACTTAGGGTAAAGGGCCCAACTTTATAATGTATGAAGTGATGAAACGTGAATTTAGATTTAATTAAATGCTTAAAGGGGAATTAGAAATGCAAGATACAAAACACACTAAGGCGAGTGCTAAACCAAGCGTGGAATCGTACCACCCTAGCAAGGGTGTACAATTTACGACGCTACAGGTTGTTGTTGGTTTGGCAAGCCTTTAACAATGGTCTTTTGATTTGCTACTAAAGGCCTATCCAACCTAAGCTTGTTTAGGGTTAGCACCCTTGTTTTGTTGTCTTTCTTTTATGCCACCTACGAGTTGATTGTATATAGGGTCAACACCCTTGTTTTGCTACTTATTTTAATCAAAAACAAATAAATATAGATTACTATAATATAATAATTATTATTATATTTACAAGTAACATAAACGAATATTTAAAACTAGACAATTTTCTTTGACTTAAATGGTATAGTCTTAACATCTATCTCTTTTGCAATTTGTGAGTCCACATATTTTATGTCTTCACAACTTTATACATCATCCAAATTGTGAGTGTTAATATCAAAAACTACACTACCAATAACAACAAACACCAATAAAACCCTCCATCAACAAATAAATATAGATTGCTATAACATTATAATAAAAATTATATTTACAAGTAACATAAATAAATACTTAAAACTAGACAATTTTCTTTTAGACTTAAATGGCATAGTTAACATCTATCTATTTCGCAATTTGCGAGTCCAAATATTTTGTGTCTTCACAACTTTATACATATCTTCATCCAAATTGTGAGCATTAATACCAATAACAACACTACCAATATACCAATAAAACCCTCCAATAAATAAATATAGATTATTAATCAACATGTCTCTAATAGCTCTCTTGCCTTGCAAGGTTTGAACGTGCTCGTTGCGGATGGATTCCCCCCTTCCTCCTATCGGTGCCAAGGATATTGGTGGCAATGGCTCTGCGATTGCATCACAATGTGGTGATGCCCCTGTTGGCGATGGTTTGTTGGGTGTGGGTGGTGTGTATGTCGCCGCTTTGGATGGGTCGTCCCCCCTCGCTCCCCCTTTATTTTTCTATAGCTATGGTTGGTTTGGGTCCTTTCCCACCCCTCCCATTGGTGGTTGTTCTACTGCAACTAGTGGAGGCGTTGGGGATGAAATTACTCCTGGTGTTGTTGATGTTGTGGCCCATCCCAGAACTTTCTAGACGAAGTTTTCCTCATGTGGCCAAAGTTGGTACTCATCCCTCTAAGGGGATTCACCCTCTCCCTTGTGCCAAATCCTCCCCTGTGGTGGTTGTGAATAGGATGTTGTGGATAATATTGAGTTCTATCATCACTGTGCATTATTGTGCAAATTTGCTAGATTTTAGCCTTCTCTTCCAGACCTCCATCGTTGGGTGAGTGATTCTTGGAAGCCTCTAGTTGCGCATAACATTGATCTCTATCCTTGCGCTAAGGGGTTTTAATTACTAACTTTATTTCTTCTTCGGACAGAGATTTGGTATTGGGTAAGTTGTGGGCTTGGGGAGATCACTCTCTTTCTGTAAAGCCCTGGACAATTTATTTAAGCCCCTTACTGAACCACTTAATATACGTCCAGTTTGGGTTTGCCTTCCTAATCTGTCTCTCCATTTCTGGGAGCTCTCCTGCTTTGAGGCCATTGGCAACTCCATTGGACGTTTCTTGAAGGTGGATGAAGCCACGTCTTCTATGGAGCACTCTACTTTTGCTCATATTTTAATTGACATTGACATCTCTTTGCCTCTCTCGAGAGATGTGGTTCTTATGGTTGGGGATGTGCCATGGACACAATCGTTGGATTATGAGGGCCTCCCCTTTCTCTGTTGGAAATGCTTCTCATGTAGTCTTGATTTGAACTGTTATATTCCTCGTCGTAAGGGTGTTGCTACTTGGTGAAATAATTCTACTACAGATCATTTTACGGTCATGGTTGACTCCTCTCATGAGGTTGTTGTCCCCTCCCAAGAGGAGGTTGTGCCCCTCACTACTACAAATGCTCCTATTGATCCTCTCGCTTCTATTGTTTTGGCTTCCTCTACTGAGATCCCCACCCCTAATTCTCTTGTTATGCAACCTTGTTCTACTCTTGCTAAACCTACTTCTGATGTTGTTTTGTCACTGAAACCTGTCGTTGGCTTGCGACAATATCCTGCTTCCATGGGGGGTAGCTTTGCTACGAGGACCTCCTCGCCTGATCCTTCCATTGTGGATCCTTGTGACAGTATTGCTTGGACTATCGTTTGTCGCAAGCAGAAGGGGAAGTCTTCCCCCTTTCCCAAACCCCTCTTTGTCAAGGTCTAGGTGCTTCTCCCGCTCCTTGAGTTGGGTTTTCGGTTTTTGGCTTGACAGGAATTTATTTTCTCCTATTTTATTGTGGAAGTGTCATAATGGCTAGTCTTTGTTTTTCTTCCTTGTAGTTGTGATTCATGTGTTGTTAATGTGCTACTACTAGGTATCTACCTCGCTTTATGCCCTCTGGACTGTTGTATTTGGAGACAGCACCCCTGTTTTGCTACTTTTAATTTAAAAAACAAATAAATATAGATTACTATAACATAATAATAAAAATTACATTTACAAATAACTTAATGGCTCTCTCGTCTCTCTCCATTGAACGTTGTGGATGGTGCCTCTGGTTCGATAGTGGTTTCTACTTCTACGATGTTATCTGTTGTGGATGTCTGTGGCATTCCCTCATCTTCTGACCCCCCCCACCTCTCTCCTCGCGGGGGGGATTTTTCTCCTATGAATCATAGTGTTTTGATGTTGTCATTGTTGTTTGGTATGATGCTTCTCAAGTGGTTGTTGTTGCATCTCCTCATGTTCCCCATGGGGATTTGCCTGTTGCAACACCCACGCCCCTCGGTTCTGGGTCCTACTGTTGTCGACTCTCTGGCTTTTGGGGATGTAGCTTTGTTGATTGTTGTTGATGTTGTTGGTTCTTTTCCCAAACCTGCTAGAAAGCGTAGCTTTGCCCATGTGACCAGATCTTCCGCCCAACCCTCGAAGGGGGATCATCCTCTTCCCTATGCTAAATCCTCCCCTGTGGTGGTTTGTGGACAAGATGTCGTGGACAATATTGGATTCTACGAATGTTGTGCTCTTGTGTGCAGATTATTTGGGCTCTAGCCTTCTCTACCAGACCTTCATCACTGGGTAAGTGACTCTTGGAGGCCTTTCACTACTCACAATATTGAGCTTTTCCCCTATGCTAAAGGCTTTTTTGTCGCTTCCTTCACATCTTCCGCTGATCGGGATTTGGTTTTGGGCATGTTGTGGTCTTGGGGCATGCACTTCCTCTTTGTTAAGCCTTGGACAACTTTTAACCCTCTCACTGAACCACTTAATGTGCGTCCAGTTTGGGTCTGGCTCTTCAATCTCCCTCTTCATTTCTGGGAGCACTCTTATTATGAGGCTATCAGTAACTCTATTGGTCATTTTCTGAAGGTCGATGAAGCTACATCCTCAATGGACTACACTACCTTTGCCCGCATTCTTGTGGACATTGACATCTCCTCTCCTCTCCCGAGAGATGTGGTTCTTATGGTGGGGGATAGGCCTTGGTCACAACTGCTGGATTTTGAAGGCATCCCCTTTTGCTACAAGAGATTCTCTAAGAGTCATCTTGCTTCGGACTGCTCTATTTCACGCCACAAAGGTGTTTCTACCTAGTGGAAGAATGCTACTGTTGATCACTTAATAGTCATGCTCTTGACTCTACGTCTGTCAGCTCCTCTCATGAGGATGATGTTGATGTTGTTCCCCTCACAGCTATTGATTCTCTTGTTGCTCATTTTGTGGCCTCATCTCCTGAGGTCCCCACTTTTGCTTCTCCAGTTTTGTAGCCATGATCCCTTGTTGTTGGATCTGCTTCTGTTGTTGTTGTTTCGTCACAGCCTGTTGTTGCTCTACAACAGGCTCCTGTTGTTTTGTTGTAGCACTCTATTGACACCACTACTTGTAACCCTATGAGGTCCCTTCCAGTTGATCTATCCTTTGATGAACCTAATGACAACATTGTCTGGACTGTGGTTGCTCGCAGGCAAAAAGGGAATTCTTCTCCCCTACTCCAAACCCCCACTTGTTGGGGTTTGGGTGGCTCTCCCCCCTTGAGTGGGATCTTTTTTGTTCTCCAATTGAATAGGGTTCCTTGCCTGTGTGACTGTATTTGTTTCTAACTGCCTTTGGGTTGCTGTTCTTTTTGCCAACATCATCTCTCTTAATGTTGCATGTTGTCTCTTGATAGTTTTTTACTAAGTTAAGGGTCAACACCCTAGTTAATGTTGCTTTTCTAATTAAAAACATAAAGGAATATTTAAAAATATATTATATTTAAATTGGTTTTATAATATAAACATACTACCAAATCTCTATCAATAACTAAAAATTATTCAAACCATAAACTATTAAAACTAATAAAAATTAATTCATGACCACAAACTAACCATGCAATGCCCAAAAATAACAATAATAATAACATAATTATGAAGACAAAGGAAAGATCGTTCTTCCCCTACTCCCCAAACTCTTCCCTAGGTTGTGGGTGATTTTTCTACCCACTTTTTATGTGGACTACTAGTTGTTTTGCTAGTGTTGTGAGTGGTGCATGTGAGATTTTGCCAAGATCAAGAGGCAATGGAAAGCACAAATAAGAGAGAACAAAATAGATGATAGAAATAAACTGTATTCTATCAAGATGAAAAATATGATCAACTGGATCATTAAGCATTCCATACAATGAATATAAGCCTGCTTATATAGGCAAGGCTATATGGATATGTGAGAACACAAACATGACATGTGGCTCAATAAGAAACAAGGGTAGGTAGGAAATAGGTGTGGGTAGGTAGGAGAAATAATATAATAGTCCACATGAGGTGGATTACCCACTGAATGTGGAGTGTAACAACAAGCTCAACACCATAAAAGGTGGAATTTCTCCTACACACACTATCCCAATGTGGCACAAACACCCAAGTGTCTCATACCCAAACTACTATGAAATGCATGTACCTAAGTAAACTTAAGTAAAGTGTAATAATATCCATGATGAATAATTATTTACACCAACAGTGCATTTTGGTCTTTGTTATCAAAAGTTTGTTCTTAACCAATTTTTTGCAATCTTTTCGACTTGTCTTTGTATAGGGTCAACACCCTTGTTTCATTGCTTGTAATATCAAAAACATAATTAGAAAGACCATAAATGAGACGTAAGATCTGTTATAAAATTATAAAAATAATCAAATATAAAAATAAATCTCAAAAGAAAAAAAATCCAAGATCTTGAACGAGCAAAGGGTATCCAAAATCCTAATCAAAATGTGAAATAGGATCATGCAATTAAAGAAATCGGATTAAAAAACTTAATGAAAGAAGGATAAACACTAAAGCTAGAACCTTCGACCAATGGGTTTTGATAAATGTTTTTAAAAAAAGCACCATTTTCATAAATACTTCATGAAAATTAATTAGATTATGATAATAAACAAATCAGACCTAAGAAAATGAGTTTGGACATAAAAATTGAAAGCTAAAAAATAAATGAATTAAATGTAATATTTAGATTCTAAAAAATTGAAATTTAAAGTTAGAGATGATAAAGATCAAATTAGTCACAATACTTTTTTTTTTTTTAAATCAAACAAGTGTCTCAAAATCTACCAACTAATTGCATTTTAATTTAGTTCACCTACACAAGTGTAGCCCTAAATTTGACTTAATCTTAATAGAGACTTATGGTGCTTAGAAATAACTTTGGTGAATATGCTGAATTACAAGGGTCACTATCCACAATCAAAGCCCCTAACAAACCTAAATTTGGCATGTAGAGTTACTAGGCTGAACTGAATCTTAATAGAGACTAATGATGTTTAGAAATAACTCTGGTGAATATGTTGGATTACCAGGATCATGTTATCCACAAAGAAAAACCCTAACAAATCTAAATTTGGCATGTAAATTTAAACTATAAGCCACAAGACTGAATCTTGATAGAGACCAATGGTGTTTAGAAATAACTTTGGTGAATATGCTGAATTACAAGGGTCATGTTATCCACAATCAAAACCCCTAACAAACCAACTTTGACTCTACACGATCAAAAACAATATACACGTATGCAATGATCCCTATAATAATGTCAAAAAAGAAACAAATATTATCTTTTACAATCTTTGATCTAAGATGTTCTTTTTCACTATTCAAAATTTTCAAATAACTCTTAAGTAATTACAAAATAAAATGAAAATTCTAGACCTGCAGAATTTAATTTTTTATCTTAATTTTAAAATTTCTTAGTTCAAACAGGCAACTGTGAAATTGACTTAGGTCAAATCTGACCTATCAATTTATTTTAACACTTAAGTCGGTAAGAGTTCATTTTGAAATTATAATTTTAATATGAGAAAAAAACATGAAGATGCAATTTCTACCACAAATTTTTGTAGAGATACACTATTCTTACAAATTTTCAGTATTACATTTGGCATACTTGTCGTACAGGAGTATGAGTTATGGTTGCAGACCATTTGTTCAATTCAATTCAACTCTTTTAAGGGTGTATAATTTAAGCTTGTCAATAGACAACATGGGAAAGAGCAAACTGTGATAAGCTTATAAGCCACGAGCTTTGCAATATTTGCGTGTGACTAATAAAAGACTAACCAATTTCCGAATCCCAGAGACTATCTGCTTCTTCCCCAACGTAAATTGTGTGATGTCACAAATATATGTTGGTTGTTAATTAACACATGGATTCCACAATACGGTCACTATACAGAGATTTCTTTAGCACACCTACAAGTCTGTGATCTGCAATTCTGTTGCATAGCTTCTAGAAAGTAAGTCTTATTCCGACCATAAATCAAAAAAATTGAGAACCTTAAAAATGTTGATACACAATAGAACCCACAAGCAATAAGAAATAAGTGAATTTTAGTATGGATTGTGGAAATCTAATAACATTAACCTTAAAAAACCAACAAGGTATAATAACATAACCAGTTCGTCCTGAAAATTAATTTGCATAAAAAGCGTGAGATTATAAGTAGGAAACTAGAGACATTCTTAAAGCTATTGAATAATAAAATCCTAAAAAATAAACCTCAAATTATATCCAAACGCTAAAAATCTATAATGCAAGCAATCCATGTTATAAACTTTTTATTTTCTTTAAACCTCATAACTTAATTTTACCTACACGTGGAAATATAAACTAGATCTATTTGAATATATTTTCTACAAATTTTCTCATCTAAGATTCTCTTCCACTAAAATTCTCATAAGGAAATTAAAAAACTTATGGGACTATCCGAAAAGGTTCCCAAGTCTCTACACCACCTGTTGAGATATTATGGTCAGCTACCTCCATGAGACTATAGCATCAATTTTTTTTGCAGACATCCTATAGTGTCAGCTTTATGTGTTGGCATTTTATCCGAAAAGGTTCCCAAGTCTCTACACCACCTGCTGAGCTATTGTGGTCAGCTACCTCCATGAGACTATAGCATCAATTTTTTTTGCAGACATCCTATAGTGTCAGCTTTATGTGTTGGCATTTTATCAAAAAAATGTCCAACTGATTCCCTCATTGTAGCTAATTACAAAAGAGAATTAATCCCAATACAGCAAGATATTTTACCACTTACAAAATGCCACGTACAGTAATTGACAACAATCCCTCTTCTTGTAATTGTTGCTAACAGCAAGAGAGGGAAGTTAACCCAATGCAGCAAAAAAAAAATTTACTAGTTTCAATGTTAGTTGACAAAATTTCTTCTTGGATGACAGTTAAAAAAATTAAGATCATATAGCCTACTTAACTAAAAAATATCAATGTCACTCCTTCCCCTCACTCAAGTGGAGAAAAGACAAAAAGACCATTGATTGTTGTATTTCAAAAAAGTGGTCTTCAACCTGCAAGAAGAAAAACACTTCAAACACACCAATGAAGCATTGCATTAGAGTTAGAAATCATACACAAGTTATTGGATTTAAACCTCCTAAAATCGCCTCATTGTCCTCTATCTCTAAAGATCTTCAAGATTCAAGGTGGCCCTCACTTGGAAGAGCACTTGATCTCGTAGATGACAACCTAGAGAACAAGATTTTAGTGATGTGCTAAGATCAAAATGGATGCAACTAAGATCTTAGCCAAGATGAGATGATGGGTGAAGATAGGATGCAAGATGAAAAACTAGATGATTAAGATGTTAAATGTATTTTGAATTGAAGATTAGATGATGCTAGATGATTATAAAATACTATGAGATGATATGCAATTAACTAGATGATATGCTAAAATGAAGCTAAAATGCTAATGCTAATGATAAATGGCTTGGATGCTTGAAGATGGCTTGAATTCTTGAAAATGACAAGATGAACTCATTAACCTGCAAAATGACTATAATTTAGATGCATAAGATTGAGATATGAATTGAAGGAGAAATGGGATCTATTTATAGAAGAATTGGAGAATTGGATGGCCAAGATTGAATTGGCTTAAGGAGGGTCAAGATTGAAAGTTATCAATCCATGTGAGATTTTCAACCCAATCACATGCTGACAAGCGTCACCATAAGATTGCTTGAGAGGAGAGGGAGGAGGCATTAAATGCTTTAGAACACTTAATGGTTAATCCCATGTGGAAAATTTTATGGAATAAAGCTTTTATCCAATAAATAAAGATATTGTTCAATGGACAAAATCTTGTGCAAAGATCAATGTGTTGAAAATGTGAAGTTTTGTAAGAGCATTAAAAGCTCTTTGGAGACCTTGGAGGTTATCTCGTTGGAAGTTAGATAACCTTCAAGACTTTTGTGAGAGTCCTAAAAATTTGGGGAACTCAACAAAATTAGCTTGTTGAAAAGATAAAACTTTAAATGCGTTTAGAAGAATTTCTTCCAAAATTAGAAGTGACTTCCCCAAAATTTAGGGATGTGACCATGATAGAAGAATTAGACTAATTAAGCGGGTTTTGAGAGGTTCTAGAAGAATGCTTAGGAAGTCAATGGAAAATGTAGGAGAATGCAAGTGGGAGAAATGTGAATTTTTAACTAAAATAAAAAAAATTATTTCAACTAAAATGAATGCAACTTGCATTTGGATAGATATTTATATAAATATTAATTTATTTAAATGTGAATGTGAATTTTGGATTTTTTTAAATAAATTTTAATTTATTTAAATGAGAAAAAGGGGGATAAAGCATTAAATGCTTGAAGACTTCGAGGGAAACCATTAAAGGCTTAAGAAGACTTTAAGGGAAACCATTAAAGGTTTGAGAAGACTCTAGAAGGAAGCCATTAAAGGCTTGAAGACTTTAAGGGAAGCCATTAAAGGTTTCAAGTGGGTGGGGATAAATAGGATTTCAAATAGGGGAAGAGTACCAGTAGATAACATAGTTCCAATAATCGTCACCTTATTGCCATGTTGACCCCCCAAAACATTTAAAAAAAAAAATTGTCAGTACATAAATATAAAAATACCAGTAAATAATTATTTTAACACTAATACATGTTCACAAATGAATTAGTAGTTGACAACAAAAAGGTAAAAAAAATAAACTACCGATACATTTCCTATTTTAATATAAAACAACTTGCACAAATAATAAACATTTTTATTTTTAAAAAAACTTAATGTTTACATTTGCCACTTTATGCAAGTGGCTAAAAAGTACAAATGTACTCCAATTACAATTACATATGCACAACTATTGGTGCATTACATGACATAAAAACAATCAACTTTAGACTTCTTAGACACTCAAGTGTACATTCTTCCAAATATCACTTCACAGCTTCATGCATTAAATGGATCTGTGTTTGCAACAACTGGTGTAAGGCTCCCCAGTAACCAAGAATTTTCATAAAATCAAATTAAAAAAATTCATTCAAAGCATAGAAGAAAACTGAACAATTCAAAGCAATGGAGGACTGCATATTTAATATGACATGACCGACTGTTTCCCACAAAAATTTAAATTTGAAAATAGCTAGTTACCACAATCGAATGCATTGCACATTTGAATTATATTATAAGACAGAATTTTTCGTGTCACTTTCATTAAAATCCAATTCATTGCATATTCATAAGCTCTGCAAATACCCTCTGCACATTCCTTATTCAAGGGCGCACATTCAGGTTGCTACACACAGAATAACTAAATTCCCTCTGTTGTCAACATTAAATGCTATAAATCTTTCAATTGAAATAATATTGTTTTCAATAAATAGTATTTCTTTCAATACAGTCACTGTAAATAATATTAACAGCCATATTGGATGTCCAATGATGGTTTAGCTCCTTCGTAGTTGCATTATGCTTTGTCTATTGATGATTTCTTTGTATGTGGTTTAGGGTTTCATTTTAAAACTCTGTTATAGTTTAATAATGATGAAATCCTCACAGAGAATGGCAAAACAATTGAATCTCTTCGTTTTCTTCGAAACCCATTCATTACTTTTCATTTCATTTTATGGTTGCGCTATTAAATGGTGTTTTTCTGTTTATAATGTTGAAATCCTCACAGAGAATGGAAAAACAATTGATTATCTCTTCATTTTCTTTGAAACCCCATCATTATTTATCATTTCATTTTATGGGTGCATTGTTAAATGGTGTCTCCCTATTTATAATGCCAAAATAATTACAAAGAATGTAAAAAAAATTGATTATTGTTCATAATTATTTGAAACCTCTTCATTATTTATCATTACAATAATGTGTATGTCTGATACTATTACTTACAATGACTATATACTGGCTATAAGGTTTTTGTCCACTTATATAGATATAGATATGTGTGTGTGTGTGTGTTATTGTCGGCATATAACAACCTTCTCACATGCACATTATGGGCCACTTGGCATGAATTACCACCAACTAAATTGCCCTAAAAACTTTGGGAAATGAAGATTTTTGGAGGCATTTTCATTGTTTGCTCTGCCTTCAATTTGTTAATATACTCATTGTAAATAATATTATCAGGCATACAATATATTACTTCCAATAAATTTCATATGAGAAATATAGCAACATCATTCAATTATTAGTCATTTGAGAAATGAATCTACATCTTAATACTATATCAGCAATATCTATTTTTTAACCATATCACAGTTACATCTTTCACTCATGCATCTTGTGCTTCTAGTTTCTCTCCTTGTTATATAATGTTTCAAGTTCTAGATACGTGTGTGTGTGTGTGTGTGTGTGTGTGTGTGTGTGTGTGTGTGTGTTTGTGTGTGTGTGTGTGTGTGTGTGTGTGTGTGTGTGTGTGTACACATTGTTGGCATTGCATGAAGATTGCATTAATGAAGTATAGTGTTGTCATTGATGTCAATAGTAACCGGTAGTGATGCAGTAATGCAACCTGTAGTTGAGAAGTGATGGAAACCAGTATTGGTATTTGAAGCAGTTTGATCAACCGATAACCCCAACCAGTTGATATGTCAAACCCTAATCGATGGAGCTTGGTGAATTGGTTATGTTGATCTATGATCGAATGGTGATCGGAGATGGACATGCCATGTATGCATGATGCACGTGATGAGTTTCAAAGTGATTTTGGCATGGGAAGATAATTGTGTTATCTTGGGAATGAACAAATGCATAGCATTAAGTGAATAACGTGTGATGAGTTACAAGATCCAATGTGCGGTGATCCAGGAGCAGTCGAAGTTGTCTTGAACAATGTGCAGTTGATTGATATGTAATCCAATGGTCATGTTTGAACCGATATGTTTGTAATCTATATGAGATTTTAGGTTTTGTGATGTGTTACCAACCTACTGTATTTGCTTATAAGGTCGATGAGTTGTTTTGTAATTGTGTTGGCAATTTGGTTAAGTGTGGTAGTGTGATTGATTGTCAAACTAGAAGGAGAATCTGCATAATGTTTTGAAGGCAAATAGGAGCATAAAAGGATCTGATTAAGTAGAGTAGTGTTATTACCAAATCAGCAAAAACCTTGTTGTTCTCTAACATTACAACAGTTAAATCCTTTAACCGGGTAAGCTTTAACAGTCTTGGTGTTGTCTAAATCCTCTAACTAGGTGATTCATTAGTTTAGATTTTAAATACTCTATCGAGGTTACTCCTAATAGGGTATTGCCTTTAACAGGGTATTGTAGTCAATCCTTAACCGGGTGGTCCTTAATCGGATCTATTCCTAACAGGACAATTTTGTAAAGCTTCTAACACGGCTTGGCTCCTAACAAGTCGAACTTTAGAAGAGTTTAGAATACCTGTGGGTATTCATCCCCAACGTGGTTTTTCCCATTTGGGTTTCCACGTGAAAAATCATTGTGTCAAGTGGTGAAAGATTTTGTGGTTATGTTTTGATATGGTTGATATGATTAACTGGTAAAGCCACTTAGATATGATTAGATGACCAAAAGTGATACTGATGTTAGTAAAGTGGCTTAATATTTTGGGTAAATGGTATGTGAGTTTCAGATCTGTTACATTGTATCATTGATGTTTTAGTCATCCGGTAAGCTTGACAGTGCAGTATCAGCTTTTGTTACAGTGTCTAAACTGGTTAGTTCAGTGAATGGTTTATGAGTTGGGTTTAAGTTTGGTGAAAGTTTAGTTTGTTTTCTATCTACTGATTCACCCCCCACCCCCCTCTTAGTAGTTGACTGGATCCTTATTGATTCGTCATATTATCACACACACATAACACCATTTTAATTTGTTCAATGATGTAATTGTTCACTATCTAATAGAATATCAGCAATATCTAATTTTCAATCGCATCACAGTTACATACTTAACTCCTACATGGTTGTTTCAAGTTCTCTGGCTATATGGTTATTGTCTATATTATTAGGCATACAGAAATAGAGACACAGTACCATTTTATTTTGTTCAATGATAGATTTGTACTCATTGGTACCTACAAAAATTGATTTGTTTTTCATCATTTATCTCAATGGCATTGAGGGTTTCATTTCAATGATATGTCTATGTATATATATTTATATAGGCACACACAGTTACATTTTATCGTTGGTACCTTATCGTTGCAAGTTCACTGAACATAATGGCACCAGGTAGAAAGGGAAACAGATGTGTTAGACGTCGAACAGTTAGACTCACTCGTGGGGTGCACTTCCCTGATGAAGATAGTTTTGTCCAAAATGAAGACCCAATGACTCCTGTTGTAGATGACCATTTACCTAACAATGCAACTGATGTGGAAACTACTATTGTACATGACCATTCTACTGCAACTTGTAATCCTATTCCAGAAACACCACAAGTACATGTGGCCTCAATGGTTCCCAACATGAAAGAAGCAATATCATGTATAGAAGACAAGCACATGTCTCTTAGAGGCACATCAATCAAGTATGGTATCCCCATTGCCTCTTTGAGGGCATGGTTGATGGGAACCACAACCACGACTGTGAGGGGTTCACGCACAATTTTATCAGCAGAGGAGGAGGAAGAAGTTGTCTAATGGTGCAAAGACATGGCTGAAATTGGTCATGGTCTCCAAATTAGTCAACTTGAATCAATCGTTGCCCAAATTACCGAGAATAGGCCTAATCCATTCAAAAATGGGATGTCAGGGAGGTCATGGTGAGCAAGTTTTAGACAAAGGCACCATGATCTGATGATGAGAACAGCAGAAGGAGTGGACTCTGATAGGGCTATTATGCTTCGACCTTGTATTGTTGCCTCTTTCTATGACAACTTGGAGGTAATGTACAACCTCAATCACTATGGTAGTAGTCAGATTTGGAATTGTGATGAGACCAGTGTGCAAGTTGGGAGGAATTGTGAAATGAGAGTGATATCCAAATTGGGCCAGAGGTGTGTATCGCACCTAATTTCCAAGAGTAGAGAGTGGATTATTGTTTTGGCATGTGTTAGTACATGTGGTTTCAGCATTCCTGGATTTTATTTGTTCAAATCTAAGAGGCATATCTAAAACTACATTGCAAACTGCGAGCCAGGAGCATGCATGGCAGTCCAAGAACATGAATGGATGACAAAGGAGTTGTTCTTAAATTGGTTGGAACATGTTGCACGTTCAATCCCTGGTGGATTTTCACCCTCACATAGGGCCCTACTAATCTTCGACGGTCATGGCAACCATGTATCCTTCAAGACAATTGAAGAAGCAAGGCGAATAGGTATAGATTTGGTAACCCTTCCTACTCATACAAGCCACAAACTGCAGCCACTTGATGTTTATGTATTCTCACCTTTCAAGAATTATTACAAACAGCAGAGGCGTATATGGATGTCAAAGTACCCACAAATTGAAATTGGAAGGGAAGAGTTGGCAACTCTTACGAGCAAGGCCTTTGCCCAAGCATTGACACCGGCTAATATAATCAGTGGCTTCTGTAGGACGGGGATTTGGCCACTTAACTGATCCGCATTACAAAATGATATGAGACCAAGTGAGGCATTTGAGGTTGCAGTTGATATACAACCAACTGTTGGAACAGAACATGATGCCACTTCAAGGGATGAAGAACCAAAGTATATGGCAGCAGAAGCTTGCTTGCGGTTGGCTGGTCATAATGAGGAAGACATTCAAGATTTTGTAGATCGCCATAGCGGAACACAAGCAATGGTTGAGGGTACAAGTTTGACACCACAAACTACCGAACTAGGTCTACCCCCACAAACCAGCTAGCCAAATGAGGGTTTGGAAAGTACATCAGCAGGCATGTCTTTGCCAACACAAGTTGTCATACCAGACTTGACCCAAGAAGCAGCCAACTGTGATGATGTAACCCTTTCCATCCCAAGTCTTCCAAAAATTGATCTAGCAGATGTGATACATTACTTCACCAATGCAGTCAACTGGGAGTAGCAAGATGGTGTTGATTGTGAAGACGAAATTCACATAAGTGAAAACGAACCTGAGTTTGTGCCATGTACACAAGAGGATGGGCAACAAGTGCCAAGTCAAATCACCAGATTCTTAAGACTTCTAGTGCAGAGAATGAATCAATCTTCACGTGGAGGTAGGAAAGGGGTGCTACATCTTAGTAGCCAGTCACAGATCTTGACATCTGATGAGTACATTCAAAGGGAAAAAGATAAAGAGGTTGAAAGGAAAAGAGATGAGGAATTGGCAGAACGAAAGAAAGAACAGATGAGATAGAGGAAGGCACAACGTGAAGCAGAAGTGATAAAAAAGGAGGCTATGAGGGTGGAAAAACAACCCAAAAAATAGCAGGATTCCCAAAAGAAGTTCATTCATAGACAAGAGAAGGCAAAGAAAGATGCAGAAGAAAGCTTGAGAAGGCGAGGATGAAAGATGAAAAGGCGGCCAAGCGTGAAAAAAGGATGAAAGATGTGGCCACAATTGCAGAACCTCTACCCATCCGACACCCAATTCTCATAGAAATGATGAACCTCTTGTCCCCAGCCTTTGCAGCTATTAATATTATGCAAGTTGGGACTGCACCTGGATCCTCAGACACCATGCAACTTACTTCAGGTGTAAACCAGACATTGCTTGCTCAAATAGCAAGTTGCTTACAAACCCCTCCCAACCAAGAAAACATCACTATTGAGCCAGACCCTAGTAGGCCACAGTCTGTTGGGGTTGGATTTGTGACACCTCCTCCATTTAAAACCCATATGGATAATTGATCGAGTCTGTGATCAATTATATTTTGTGAGCCCTCCGAAGAGCAGATTTTGAGTTTCCATATAACTATGATGTGATTATAGAATGACATACTACCATATTTTGTAATATTTTTATAACTTCATCATTTTTAGATATCTCAGATGGATATTCCAAGGAATTGATGGTGTTGTTATAAATCTCATATGTTTGTTTTTTCTGATGTGATATTTCTCATATATCAGTTGAACTGAACTCATATATTTCTCACTATCAAAAGAGGCCACATAAGTGTTCAAATTGCTCACTATCAAAAAGGCCATATCAGTGGCATCTGATTATTCAGATACCACTTATATGTCCTCTTTTGATAGTGAGAAATTTGAGTGTTCAAATTGCAGTCATCATATATAAATTGCAGTGTTTAATATGTCTACTATGTCATTGCATCGAAATGATAAAAGGAAGTGTCCTATTTGTAAAAAGGCACTAGACAAAGAACTATTTTCTAGTGCCTTACAAGATATCTTGTTAGCTGCCAAGTTTTCCTTGTTGGCAGTATCTACCAAAATACCTTTTAAGGCACTATAAAATAATTCTTTGTTTGATTTTTTTTACAAATGGGGCACTTCCTTTTGATCAATTATATATATATATATATATATATATATATGTTGAAATTGAAACAATTTAATTTCCCAAAAAGAGGTGATTGAAACATAAACAAATCAGAAATTGCATTGTCTAATAGATCATTGCCAAAGTAAAGTCCCACAAAAAGAAGATTAATGAAAGATAAACAATTCAAAAAATGCATTTTCTACTAGATTGTTTTCTAATGTGAACTAAGTGTGTTTCTTGCAGCCATATGAACTAAATGAGGAATTTAAACAAATTGAAACATAAACAATTCAAAAATTGAAACATAAACAATTCACAAATTGAAACATAAACAAATTAGAAATTGCATTGTCTACTAGATCATTGCCAAAGTAAAGTCCCACAAAGAGAAGATTGAAAGATAAACAATTCACAAAATACATTTTCTACTAGATTTTTTTCTAATGTGAACTAAGTGTGTTTCTTGCAGCCATATGAACTAAGTGAGGAATTTAAACAAATTGAAACATAAGCAATTCACAAATTGAAACATAAACAAATCACAAATTGTGTTGTCTACTAGATCATTGCCAAAGTAAAGTCATATTGACTTTACCTAAGAGGAAGGCTTGTTGTCTTCAACATAGTGACTCTTTATCGTGTTTGTAATTGTCTGACATAACAATCACAACAAAATGCACAACAAACTAAAGTGTGTTAAGAAACACATTTAATAAGAAATGCATAACTACCTAAGATATCTACACAAATTAATATAAAATGTAAGCATTAAAGGCATAATCTCCAAATAATTTAAGTGTGTTAATAAACACATTTACATTGATATGATCTTCCACAAGTATGGTTATTCCCTTGATGCTCTATCACACCTACAAAAAATAGTAATAATCGAGGGTAGTGTAACGTTGTCTCAACAAATCATCCATACATTATTGAATGCAGAACAACTTTTTGACCGTCTTTAACATTTGACAACATGCATACAATCCTTACACATTCATACATACATATTCAAATGCATTAGTACATACATATACATATCCACCTACATGCATATGCACGTGTACATAGAATTGCACATATACATACATATTGCAAACAAATAGTTACATAAGGAATGTGCAAAGGGAATTTGCAGAACTAAGAAATATGCAATGAATTGGATTGTAATGAAAGTGACATGGAAAATTATGTCTTATAATATAATTTGAATGTGCAATGCATTCAATTGTGGTAGCTAGCTATTTTCAAATTTGAATTTTTGTGGAAAACAGTCGGTCATGTCATATTAAATATGCAGTCCTCCATTGCTTCGAATTTTTTAGTTTTCTTCTATGCTTTGAATTGTTCACACTATAACGAGTCAGGTTCACACTATATATGTATGTTGAAACAATATAATGAGTCAAATTCACACTATAATTAAACAAATAATGTGGAGTCAAGTTTACACTATAAGCCCTCAAGTTCACACTATAATGAAGCAAATAATTTGGAGTCAAGTTCACACTATAAGCCCTCAAGTTCACATTATAATGAAGCAAAGAAAATGGAGTCAAGTTGACACTATAATAAGTCAAGTTCACACTATAATGTTTAAAAAGCAAATCCATTTCTGCATGTACCAATGAGTACAAATCCATCATTGAAAACCTTTGAACAAAAAAAATGTTATTGTGTGTCTACACACACATGCACACGCATATATATGTATATGTGTGTGTGTGTATAGACAATATGTATGTGTGTGTGTATGGACAATAACCATATAGGCACATTAAACTGTAAGAGAGCATTGAAATGAAATTGTAAACCGCATACAAAGAAATCATCAATATACAAAGCATAATGCAACTACGGAGCATAAACCATCATTGGATATCCAATATGGTTGTTAATATTATTTACAGTGACTATATTGAAAGAAATGTTGGTTTACTGAAAACGGTATAATTTAAATTGAAAGATTTATAACATTTAACATTGACTGTAGAAAGAATTTAGTTATTCAGTGTGTACCAATCTAAATGAGCTCCCTTGAATAAGGAAACTGTTTTTTATTACAGCAAGTTGTGTGGCTATATGGTTATTTTCCATATACATTTATATATTTATATAGGCAATAATCATATAGCCACAGAACTCGAAACCACCATCATTATAGAACATATTATGCTATTGTGGGTGTTTCTTCATATATATATATATATATGAATGTGTGTATACATAGATATGGACAATAACCATATAGGCACAAAACTTGAAACTGTATATAGCAAGGAGACAAACTAAAAGCATGAGAAGTAGGAGTGAAATATGTAACTGTGATGTGATTGAAAACTAGATATTGTTGATATTCTATTAGATACAGAACAATTCCATCATTGAACATATTTCAACAAAATACAAATGTTATTGTGTGTGCCTGTATAAATATATATACAGAGACATATCATTGAAATGGAACCCTTAATGCCATTGAGATAAATGATGAAAAAACAAATCAATTTCTGCAGGTACCAATGAATACAAATCCATCATTGAACATCTTCAATTTTTTTGCCATTTTCTGTGAGGATTTCGGCATTATTAAACTCTAATTGAGCATTACAAAAAAATCAGGATTTCAACATTATTATACTGTAAGGATTACAAAAAAATTATCAATAAAAAAATCATCGAATAATTATAAACAATAATCAACTTTTTTTTGCATTCTTTGTAATTATTTTGGCATTATAAACAGAGAGAACCATTTAAAGGCCACCCATAAAATAAAATGATAAATAAAGAAGGGCTTTCAAATAATTATGAACAATAATGAACTTCTTTTGCACTTTGTAATTATTTTGTCATTATAAATAGAGAGACGCCATTTAACAGCCCACCCATAAAAAAAATGATAAATAATGAAGGGGTTTCGAATAATTATCAATAATCATTTTTTTTTGCACTCTTTGTAATTATTTTGGCATTATAAATAGAGAGACCATTGAACGACGCACCCATAAAATAAAATGATAAATAATGAAGGGGTATCGAATAATTATGAACAATAATCAATTTTTTTTGCACTCTTTGTAATTATTTTGGCATTATAAACAGAGAGACACCATTGAACGACACACCCATAAAATAAAATGATAAATAATGAAGGGGTATCGAATAATTATGAACAATAACCAATTTTTTTGCACTCTTTGTAATTGTTTTGGCATTATAAACAGAGAGACACCATTGAACAACGCACCCATAAAATAAAATGATAAATAATGAAGGGGTATCGAATAATTATGAACAATAATCAATTTTTTTCCACTCTCTGTAATTATTTTGGCATTATAAACAGAGAGACGCCATTGAACAATGGACCCATAAAATAAAATGATAAATAATGAAGGGGTGTCGAATAATTATGAACAATAATCAAAAAAATTTGCACTCTCTGCAATTATATTGCCATTATAAACAGAGAGACAGAATTTAACAGCGCACCCATAATATGAAATCATAAATAATGAAAGGGTTTTGTATAAATACAAACAATAATCAATTTTTTTTTACATTCTCCGTAACTATTTTGGCATTATACACAGAGAGACACCATTTAACGGCTCAACCATTAAGGGAAATGAAAAATAATGAAGGGTTGCCGAAGAAAACGAAGAGACAATCATTTTTTTGCCATTCTCTGTGAGGATTTCGACATTATTAAACTGTAACATACCATTGAAATGAAACCCTAACCTGCATTCAAAGAAATAATCAATAGGCAAAGCATAATGCAGCTGTGAAGGAGCTAAACCATCATTGGACATCCAAAAAGCATGAAGGAAGTGCAGCGACGGTTACCTCGAGCCGAAGCGAGGTGTTGCAGAGACGAAGTCGAAGCGTTTGCAGAGCGAAAACAGCAGGGAGAAACCATGACGAGAGAGAATGTTCAATACTAGCAAAAAATGCATTTTCCCTAAGTTTTTAGGGCAACGTAGGTAGCGGTAATTTGCGCCACGTGGGGTCGTTTTCGGTACGCAGGAAGGCAGACATGGGTGGTCAATGATTTAGTTGACCTCCCATTTAAAACTTATTAATATTAAAAGTTTATTTTTTTAATTCATTACATATTATAAAAAAGTTTTTTTGTTGTTTTAAAAATGTGATAAACATATTATTTATTAAGCATTTAATAAACATCTATTGCCATTTTCGTCTGTGGGTATTGGCGCAAAAGAGGTCAAGTATAGGTATTCACTTCAAAATGACCACTTTTTGACCTTTCGACGCATAACGACTCGTAGAAATCGAATCGTTACTACTCAAAAGCCAGATCAATAGCTATAAGCAGTTAAGTCGCATATGAAGACAACCAAAAAAAATTTTGAAATTCGATATATCGTTTAAGATTTGTAGGTGTGTGAAGTTAGCTATGACGGCTACTGGTGCTCTTCCCCTAAATAATTTATTTATTTAAAATTGTGGTGCAACTTGCATTTGTAGGAAAATGAAAGTAGGTGGAGGAAAATAGGATTTTTTAGATAAAATTAAAAATTTATTTTAGTCAAAAGGAGATGCAACTTGCATATGTTGTAAAATACAAGTGCAATGAGGGAAATAGGGATTTTTAATTAAATATAAATTTAATTAAGTGGGAAAGGAGATTTTAATTAAATAATGAATTTAATTAAAATGGAGAGGGGATTTTAATTAAATGTTGAATTTGATTAAAATGGCTAGAAGGGGATATTTAATTAACTATTGTATTTAATTAAAATGGCTAGAAGGGGATATTTAATTAAATGTTGAATTTAATTAAAATGGTTAAAAGAGGATATTTAATTAAATGTTGAATTTAATTAAAACGGCTTAGATAGAAGAAAGGGGGAATTAATTAAATCTTTAATTTGATTAATGGTTGATTAGAAGAAAGGGGATATTGATTAAACCTTAGTTTAGTCAATAGGCGGATTAGGGTAATTAAACAAATATAAATTCATTTAATTAGTTGTGCAAGTTTTAGGTGTCTACATTTTGCCCATCTTTGAAGTAAGGTGTGACCACATGTTGATTCAAAGAAAAATGTTTGATTTGTCGTCAAAAAAAAAAACGATATGACGTTGCTTGTCCAAAATATCGATATGATGCCCTAGATATGTAAAATTGTATCGATATGAAATTCGATGATAGAACCAATGTTGATATGAAACTGATATGATAATGCCCCCTCGAGAGATCGTTCATTCCTTAAGGGCATGAAGGATCTCTTGAAAGAAGAAGAATGTTATATTAAAGATAGAATAGTGAATAGATTGATGACATGTGTGGGTTTGATTGGATTGATAAGATTGATCAGATTGATTGGATTGATAGAATTGATAAGATTGAGATCAAGTCTGGTTTCGGGAATGACACCTCCTGTATAAGACAAAGATGATCAAAACGTCTGATTTCAAGAACAATATATCTTGTATAAGACATGATCAAAACATCTAGTTTCAAGAAAAATACATCTTGTATAAGACATGATAAATGACAATTGGATAAATGATGAAGATATGAAGCTGAAGAAAGATTCCATGATGATGCGATAGATATGCATGTGATGGATGTAACGATGAAATATGATGATGCAACTATATGCAATGATATGCCACTAAATGCAATGATTAAAATGATATGCTACTAAATGCAATCTAATATGCACATTAACATGACAATGCATTTGATGCTTGATATGATATACAATGATAATGCAACTAATGCAAGATTAAAATGCATTCTCGTTCCCAAATGTTACCATCTGTTTGGATCAAATTGTCAGTGCTTCCTTTGTTTTCATCATCGAGCCTTGAAATGTTGAAAGTTGATACAAGCATCATGGTATAATTAAACCATAATGACCTGAGTATAACTTACATGGATTTTGATATTGCAAGATAGCACAAGCGTCAAGGTATAATTGAACCAAGACGACCTGAGTGTTGCTTGCTTAAACAAACAAGATCAAACAAGAGTTAACCTTAGGCCAATGCAAATCTGAAATATCCTCAGCAATATGCCACCTGATTGCTTCGTAGGAAAAATTTGCATGGTAAAAGGCTTTACTCACATATAGCAGACAAAGAAAAAATCACATTCCTTCCTTGCTTCTCTAGTCGTGAGACATCCTACAGGTGCTCAGGAGATATGATAAGCAAAATATCAAAACCACAAGTAAACATGCATGCTATTTGAAATGTATTTTGTCACATAAAACATCTTGCAAGTATGATCTTTGTTTAGTTGTAATCAGTTCAAAGAGCCTTGATGTTTTCCCTCTCATGTTTTTGCTCTTACGTTGATATGTTCCTCGTTGATTGCCATGATCCTTGTTTTTTTCTTAATGCGCATTTGATCTAATGCTAAAACTCAAAGGCGAAATGCCACTAGCAAGGTTAGGATCTTGCCCCCACTTTAGATACTACTAGATATGGATATCTACAACTGATCACCAAGCCATGGTAGGATATGATGCAAATAACTATTTAGATAAGCAAGGACAGTGACTATGCTAAGTATGTCCGGGATAGGTGTTGCGTGACAAAGTGTTCTTTGATGGCCATTGGCCTAGATCAAATGGTGCCAATATATGTACAAGCACTTATAGATGGAGGAGTTGCTTATCACAAGTAGCGTTTGTTACCAGGTTTTCACCACTTGTTTTTATTGCACTTTTTGATTTGATTTTCTATTTTTTTCTATTTTTCTTGCTTTTTTAATTATTTTTTATTTTTTTGTGTCACAAGGCGCTTGTTTGTCAGGTTTTCACCATAGTGACGATTTTGATAGCTTTTTTATTTTTTTATTTTTTTTTGTTTGTTTTTTCGCTTGATACATGCATTAGACGACTCGGATGTAGAACTTCTTCAGATGAATGCTATTGGTCGGCTCATCAAGCATGTCCCCTTCTGATGTTGATAGTTGATAGGTGGATTGATTAACAAGACTCGATGATTGATAGGAATGTTTGGTTTCAAAGAGTGAGTACCCCATATAAGACCGATTTGTCTGGTTTCGAGTGTACCTATCCTTGTATAAGACATGTTGATGTTGATAGATTTCGAGTGATGAATTGATTAACAAGACATGTGATCATTTTGATTGCAGACTTCGAGAGTTTTTATTAAAAAGAATTATTGAAGAAGTGAGGAAGACTAATGTGGGTATAGCGTGTACATGCCCCACACGTCCACTGAGGTCGCGTTGGTATGTATCCTGATTGTCGATATGGATCAAGTCGATATGTTTCAAAGGTCGATATGAGTCAATAGGTCGATATGGGTCTTGATTCGATATGAGTCCTGATTCGATATGGGTCCTAATTGTCGATATGGGTCCTAAGTGTCGATATGTTTCAAAGGTCGATATGGGTCAATAGGTCGATATGGGTCTTGATTCGATATGAGTCCTAATTCAATATGGGTCCTGATTGTCGATATGGGTCTTGATTCGATATGAGTCCTGATTGGATATGGGTCTTGATTCGATATGGGTCATGTTTGTCGATATGGGTCTTGTTTGTCAATATGTGTCCTAATTGTGTTATGATGCTTGATTTTGATATGTTTCTAGATTTCGATATGATTCTCGATTGATTGGATGATCTTTGATATGATACTTGTGTGATTGATATGAAACGTAATTTCGTTAGGGTTTATTGATTGTGATATGATACTGAACTTTGATATGTTGTTTGATTTCGATATGGGACTATGGTACTTGATTTTCGATATGAGTCCTAATATGATGTTGTTGATTGATTCTCAATATGATGCTTGGTTTTGATATGGGTCTTGTTTTGGTTTGCAATATGGGACTGATTGATTGAGTCTTGATATGAAGCTTGGTTTCAATATGGTTCTTGTTGTTGATTTGATGGATGGGCCATGCGTTCATGCTTTGATTTTCAATTTTGTTCTTGATTTTTTTTATTTTTAGTTTTTTTAAAGACATTTCTGATTTTTGGAGCTTTTTGGATTAGAAGAAAGATGTATTTGGTTACCCTAATGTATAGCAAGACAAGGAATGGATGAAAGAATTTTTGAGGTGGAAATAGATAGAAGAAAGATAAAGGTATCTTATGAGCTTTTTGAAATAATGTTTTTGTCCTTAGTTTTGATCAAGATCAAGGATGGAAAAGGGGATATGGATTGAGATAGGATATGGATAGGAGAAACAAGATCATAGATAGTGATATATGTATGGATAAGGTGAAGCAAGATCATAGATAGCACTGGATGATGGAAGCGATGAATAGATAGGATAGATGGTATGGATAAATTAATGCAAGATCGTAAACAGCACTAGATGATGGAAGCAATGAATAGATAGGATAGATGGTATGGATAAGGTGAAGCAAGATCATAGATAGCACTGGATGATGGAAGCAATGAATAGATAGGATAGATGGTATGGATACGGTGAAGCAAGATCGTAGATAGCACTGGATCATAGAAGCAATGAATAGATAGGATAGATGGTATGGATAAAGTGAAGCAAGATCGTAGATAGCACTGGATGATGGAAGCAATGAATAGATAGGATAGATGGTATGGATAAAGTGAAGCAAGATCGAAAAAAGATAATGGATATTGAAAGAAGGCTAATGGGAGATATGGATAGGAAGAATTGAGTGGATGAACTTTGCCCCCAAGCATAGAGGTTTCCATTTGCAAAGAGGTGATATGTAAGATTGTCATAGTATTTAGCACCACCTAAATAAGTGTTCCTGAACTTTTCAAAGATAGAGACCCAACCCACACTTAGAACCTCCGAAAAAATTCAACCGAACATATCTGGCAACTAGGAAGCATACTCAAAAGGGAAGAAGAATCCCAAACTAGATCAAGGTATTTAGTCTTTGATTACCCATGTGTGTGCACGTGAATTCATTTTGGCTCATATGATCATTATAATCTTCAGAATCCAACATGGCTAGCTACATGAGTTGCCCTGACGTCAAAAGCATTCTGGATAGAGCCTCGCTGCCAGTGAGTGTCCATAGCCCCGATGAGGTTATCGTTGTAATCTCACAAATATTGCTTCATTGCCAACCAGGCGTCCATAGCCCCGATAGAGTTACTTGCATGTTCCCATAGCCAAGCATTTTGATATTGCATTTTGTTCTTTTCTTGATGTCTTTTATTGCTCGTGCTTTTGAGCTTTTGATATTGCCTTTTTCTCTTCTTATTTTGCTTGCATTGGCTTGTAAGTGATGAAACTTATGTGGGTTTGATCATTACAGTGGCGCTGAAGCAAGATTTTAGATTTTTCACTAGCCATGTCTTCAACTAAGAGATCACAATTATTTAGAGCAATTGATTAAGTGTATGAGATATAGTAATCAAAAGATGTCGGTACCAAGCTACGATAACTGGTTCTTTTTTGGATTGAGTGTGTATCCCAATCAAAAGAAAATGTTAAAGAGGAACAACCTTGGATTCTAAAGCGTTTCATGAATAGATATCTAGGAAAAGGACTAAACATGAGATTCGAGCATGGGCAAGCATGTGACAAAATGACACAAATGCCTATTTCACAGATGATGAATTTATGCAGAGGATCGAATGAAAAGGATGGAAGGACATAAAAGAGGTGTTGGATAATAAATAAAATGTTTGAATATTTGTGCAAGGATAGATGGAAATGTATTCAAGATGAGTGTTGGTACACAACTCGAGAAGTGATGAAGAGATGGAGGAAACTCAAATTTGGGGACATAAGGACCCAAAATAGATAAAAGAAATGATGGAAGAATAGTTTTGGAAAGATGTTTAGATAGATGGTTGAAAGAAGTTCAAAGATATGTTCCTTTGTTGATCTTTCTTATGGATCATTTGACGTGATGGATTGGTGGATGGAGGGAGGTAAGGACCCAAGATGGATGGAAGGGATGGAGAGTTTGACTTTAAAATGAAAGGACCTAAAATGGATTTGGAGGATGAAGAGTTTGACTTTGGAAAGAAAGGACCTAAAATGGATTTAGAGGATGAAAGGATTCCTTGTTCTTGATCTTGAATTGAAGTAGGATCATTTGAGTTTGTGTTTTTCTCTTGATTTTGAATTAGATTAGTGAAGGAGATGGAAGGGATATCATGCTCTTGCTTAGGAGGTGGATGTTGAATGGGACTTTGCTCTTAAGATAAAAGGGGATCATCGTGGATGGAATACCAAAATCTTAGGGGATCATCATAAGATTCTTGATAGGTGGAATCTTGATCAAAAATGGGATTAGATTGGAGAGCCATCATATCTTGATCTTGATTTAGACTAAGACTCATTTCCTTTGAATAAGCTTCTTCTTTTTCAAGCAATAAGGGATGGTCACGAGTGATCAAAGTTTCAGTTTGGATAGGTTGATGTTGTTGACTTGATGATACTGCGTTTCGGATACTCAAGCTTACTAAGCCGAATAGAGGATTTGTTCAATAGGCCCCTATGACAAAGCACGTCAAATGATATAGATAAAGTCTATCGATATGGAAACTTGATTTGACTACCTTGAACACCTAGCTAGGTATTGTTATCGTTGAGATAGTTGGATAATAAACTCTTGATCACTTGGTTTGATACTCCTCTAATCTTGTTGGATGAAAGTTTTGCCTAAAGATAGTTGAGATGTTGATAACCACCTCCAAAGGTGCTTTGTTGGATTTGAAAATCTCCTCCACTTATGATTTTTCCTTGTTTGAACTGATTTTTGAGTTGATCGATTGATATTTTTGCAATATGTTTTAACATTTGTGACAAGAATACATAGCACACATGAAGACAATGGTCATCCTAATGTTAAACATTCAGTGTATGTTCTTTTGAAGATGTGTTCAAATCTTCGATGTTTTCACAGGTTTGGATCACAATAAATACACATCAGATAGACTCTGTATTCAAAGGTCATTGACAAATCATAGCCCACTAATCTCGATATTCTGTCAGCTCAAACAACTTTGTCACCCCCTAAAGGGTGCCCGTTTTTTTGCCTTTTGCCATAAATTAACCCAAAGTGAATTGCTTCACAGTAGAATAGTTATCTTGGGAGATATAGGGTGAGTGATCTTGGGGGTGGATTCTTCCTCACCCTTGCACTAGGATATTGTCAATGTATGGCGACTGACTCGGCTCAAAGCTCCTACTTCTATGGTTCATAGTAAAAATTGTGTTCGGCACGACAAATGATAAACACAATTAAGAGGCTTCCCAACCTTTAGAACAAAGGTTTTTCGCATCACAAGGATACTAGGGGAAGGCTATCAAACACACACTTCTATTGGAGGGGATTTTCATCAACCTCCACATTTGATTATAGTGGGTTGGTAAACTTGGCGATAAAGTTGTTACCCACTTGGGTCATACCCTTCTCACTATCATCTCAATTCGGGAAGGCAGACCCTCTAAAAAGTTGTATCTTAATTGCTAAATCGAAATAAAGCTTAAAATAGTGAGTTTGGCTTTTTGATCACCCAATTAAGGGGAGAGCATATACCTATCACTTTCAAGACAAAACAATCAATTGTTTGTTTTAATCTTTCAAAGCAATGGTTTTTTTTACTTCTATTTGGAGATGTTGCTCCAAAAAACATGGTGATCAATTTTAATCTCACATAAAAATTTGTTTTTGAACTTGCAATAAATCCTGGTCAACAAAAGTAAATCGCTTGCTAAAACAAAGTGGTGGCTTGTTCTTTTTAACTTGCAATAATAAGGATTGATTGTTATTTTTACTTTTGCAAGAAAAAGAAGTGAGTTCTTTTTATCCTTTGTAAAATGAAAACTTGAATAAAAAATCTAATCTAACTCCTTTGGACCTACAACAAACATTAGTACCAAAACCCCTTAGAAAATTTAGTCAAGATTGTGGGCTTACAAGCCTAGAATTGTGTTACAAAAATTAGCTCTCTTCCTGTTACAAAAGCGCTACTCTGGAGCAGGTATGCGCTATTCTAATGATTTCATGTGCTAAGAGAAAGTAAGACATGTTATATTAGAAAGGTGCACATATGCACTGGAGTATCTGGGTGTGAACCTGCGAAAAAATTGTTAGAAATTTGTGGGGCGCCAATTAATGTATGCCAAAAATGTGGTCTTCAACCTACAAGAAAAAAAACACTTCAAACACCACAATGAAGCATTGCATTAAAATTAGAAAACATACACAAGTTAGTGGATTTAAAACTCCTAAAATCACCTCACTGTCCTCTCTCTAAAGATTTTCAAGATTCAAGGTGGCCCTCACTTGGAAGAGCACTTGATCTCTTAAATGACAACCTAAAAAACGAGATTTTAGTGATGTGCTAAGATCAAAATGGATGCAACTAGGATCTTAACTAAGATAAGATGATGGATGAAGATAGGATGTAAGATGCAAGACTAGATGATTAAGATGTTAAATGTATTCCAAATTGAAGATTAGATGATGTTAAATGAGTATAAAATACCATGAGATGATATGGAATTAACCAGATGATATGCTAAAATGCAACTCAAACACTAATCCTAATGCTAAATGGCTTGGATGCTTGAAGATGGCTTGATGAACTCCTTAACCTGTAAAATGACTATAATTTAGATGCACAAGATTGAGATATGAATTGAAGAAATTGGCTCTATTTATAAAAGAATTGGAAAATTGGATGGCCAAGATTAAATTGGCTTTAAGGAGGGTCAAAATTGAAAGTTATCAATCCATGTGAGATTTTCGACCCAATTCCATGTTGACAAGTGTCACCATGAGATTGCTTGAGAAGAGAGAGAGGAGGCATTAAATGCTTTAGAAGACTTAATGGTTAATCTCATGTGGTCTTATTCTTTATCCAATGAATAAAGATATTGTCCAATGGACAAAATCTTGTGCAAAGCTAAATCTGTTGAAAAAGTGAAGTTTTGTAAGAGTATTAAAAGCTCTTTGGATACCTTGGAGGTTATCTTGTTGGAAGTTAGATAACCTTCAAGACTTTTGTGAGTCCTAAAAATTTGGGAACTCAACAAAGTTAGCTTGTTGAAAAAATAAAACTTTAAATGAATGCACCTTGCATTTGAATAGATATTTAAATAAATATTAATTTATTTAAATGTGAATGTGAATTTAGAATTTTTTTAAAATAAATCTTAACTTATTTAAATGAGAAAAAAAAGGATAAAGCATTAAATGCTTGAAGACTGAGGGAAACCATTAAAAGCTTAAAAAGACTTTAAAGGTAACCATTAAAGATTTGAGAAGACTCTAGAAGGAAGCCATTAAAGGCTTGAAGACTTTAAAAAAAGTCATTGAAGGTTTCAAATGGGTGGGAGATAAATAGGATTTATTTAAAATTGTGGTGCAACTTACATTTGTAGGGGTGGAAGAAAATAAGATTTTTTTAGATAAAATAAAAGATTTATTTTAACCAAAAGGAGATGCAACTTGCATATGTTGTAAAATGCAAGTGGGGCGAGGGAAATGTGAATTTTTTATTAAATGTAAATTTAATAAAATGGAAAAAAAGATTTTAATTAAATGTTGAATTTAATTAAAATGTGAAAAGGGATTTTTTAATAAATGTTGAATTTGATTAAAATGATCATAAAGTAATATTTAATTAACTGTTGTATTTAATTAAAATGGCTAGAAGAAGATATTTAATTAAATGTCGAATTTGATTAAAATGGCTAAAATGAGATTTTGATTAATAGTTAAAAGGGGATATTTAATTAAATGTTAAATTTAATTAAAATCACTAAAAAGGATATATTTAATTAAATGTTGAATTTAATTAAAATGGCTTAAGATAGAAGAAAGGGGGGATTAATTAAATCTTTAATTTGATTAATGGTTGATTAGAAGAAAATGGATATTGATTAAAGCTTAGTTTAGCCAATAGGCAGATAAGGGTAATTAAACAAATATAAATTTCATTAGATTGGTTGTGCAAGTTTTAGGTGTCTACAATTGTATTTATGACTTAAGCAAGGAAAGAAAAGTTTTTCAGGAGCAAGCCTCTCCCTCTACTAGATGTGACGGTCAGTCAGGTCTTGAACCTGGGAAACCGATGCAAGTTGCAATCAAACTCACAACCCAGGGGATGAATTTGATCAAAATGTTGAAAAATAAGTATTCATTTACTAAAAGGACATTTTTGTAAAAGCCATCTTCATAACAGAAGCTTGAGCTCATGTAAAACTTCAATTGATTTATGACCAAGGAATACCCCGTGGTATCTTTCATGACCTCAAACTGACATTTGAAACCAGTAAACCAGTATAGATGTGCCTCCCAAATATATATTTAATGTATCATAGCAAACAAGCATCCAATTTATAGGCCAAAAAAATATACAAATTACATCAAACCAACTTTTCAAATATAACATTGCAAGAAAACCAGACGGCCCTCCAAAAGTTTTTTGCTGTCAATTCTTACAAGAGACAAATATGTGTTTGGCAGAAAATATGTTCAAAGAACTCCAAAAAATAAGAAACACTAAAATGGATTAGCTTATATTTCCATCACTAAACAACTCATACCTTGCAGGCAGATGATAGCCTCAAAAGTCTGAAGATGTGACTATACCAGAACTCCGAACTTTGTGTTTAATAATAATTCTCCGTTGAAATCACCACACTTCCAACCTCCATAAGATTTGTCAACATATCAGACAGACCAGTTTCTGCTGCATAAGACAAAATCGCCTGACTTCCTGAGGCATATTATTTAGTTCTCATGGAAAAAATAGACGAAGGATACTGTTACAAATAGAATTTTTTAAAAATACAGAATGGTACAATGGGTCATTCACCCAGATCACATGTACACAGAAAAAGAAGTCCTAACTGCCATAATCACCTCTCCCCAACCCTTGATCTCTAGTGCTTCTAAAGTGAGGATGTTGAAATGATGCTTTCACTTGTTCTACCGTAGAGCATTGCATTCTAAAAGCAGCAACTGGATCTGACACAAAGCTTCCTCCAGGCACTCCTCTGCCTGCCTGAATCCCCGTGTGACTAGAAATATTTCTCATCTGACCTTGGAAAGGTAATATAGATTGCACCGTATCACATCTTCCAGGTTCATGAGAAAGTGTTCTGTCAAAACCTGCCCCTCTCCTAAGTTCAACTAAAAGATCAGGCTGTTTCACACCCAGTGAAAAAATGTAACCATTTCCCAACTCTTTGTATCCTGAAGGATAATAATCACATTCCCTCACTGTTAATGGATCCTTCGTTAGGTATGGCACATCCTGTATCACACTACCATGCCACCCTGGTATCATGGATGAATCTAAAGATAACACTTTAAATTTGTTAGCTTTGACAGTTTGGTCTACACTACTACTACCTGAAAAACATTCTGACATTGACTTGCACTGTGAATCCAGATCCTTTGAAAAATGCGAAATTCTAGTTTGACTTGTATTCTTACAAGGATCATGCCTGGAACTATCCTCCCAAAACTGTAAATTTCGCCCACCAAACTCCTGACTAGAATGTACTGTGCCTGCCTTCCTAAAATTAGTTTTTGGGCCTGAACACCCTTCTGCAAAACATTCTGACATTTCTGTAGATTCCTTCAGCTTCCAACTTGTGTTATTTTTGGTTTTGCCTGCAATGCCTTCAGAATACATGCAAACATATTTTGCAGGCAATTGCTGTTCAGATAAAAAATTTGCCACTGCATGACAATGTTCATCATTTTCAGGAACATGCGATAGTTTTTGCCTACCTTCAAAGGATGCAGTGGAACAGTTAACAACCTCATTTCTTGGTGGTAGCTTTGATAAGTTTGATGAATGAGACTGAAGGATCTGACCAAAAAGCTTCACATCGCCTCTATTTGCTGTCTGTTCATCAGTCTTGGGGGTTGGGGATGATGACTGGTAGCTGTACACTGGTTTTGTAACAGGTTTAAATTTGTTATTAGTCTGCTGAAATTGCAGACATCCTTGATGGTCTACCTGTTTTTCTTCTTTTAGTGATAGCATATGATTATCACAGATGATGTTGTGACCCCTATTCTTCTGTTGCCATAGATGAAGAAGTTGGTAATGCTCCGCATACTGGGTGGACTGCTTTCTCTGATCCCACATTAGCTGCTTTGAAATTGGCTTTTCAATAAAATGAGCAGCCAGAGCCAAATGTTCCTTGTTAGCATTCGCCGATGTCTCCAATACATTTTCTTGTAAGTTCTGCTGAATAACCTGGTGTTGTTGCCGACTTTTCATTTGTGGATTAGGACCTCCCTGCACCAACTGCTTGTGTTTAGTTTGTTGGCAAGCATCTGTAGATTTTTTCAAACAGGGATCTTCCAGATTCGTTACCAACAAGTGCTGACCTCCAGGAACCTGAGATGACACTTCAGAATGGCATGAATTCTGTTTAAGGGATCCTTGCTGATAAGCATTAGAAATTAGACTGCTACAAGACTGAGACTCTGTTTGATGTAGCACCTTCAACTGATGGCCTCCAAAATTTCTGGGTGACTGTTCAGTATCTGCAGAGCATTGAAGGATTTCATACTTGCCATCATCCACATTTCCATTACTACAATCTTTAAGCTTAAGGCCTTGAAACTGTTGAGACGACAGTCCAGAAACAGACGTATCTGACTGCTGCATAGACTGAAGCATTGCACCTAGACACAACTCTTCCTGGTTTTGGTTCTGACTTCCGCTCTGGTTTGGATAATGGTGGACCATGCCACTTTCCAGCTTTTGGTTCCTAACTAGTGATGATGCACTTTCTTGAAACATACTATGATTTTTCGAAAGTACCACATTAGAGGGTACTTCTTGTTTTTGGTCCCAGGCCACCACCTCAGGTTGCATATGATGAACCATTGGTTGAGAAACCTGGGAAAACGCATCAGAGAACTTTTTGTTTAACTGAGAATCAGACATGTAGGAAGGTACTGGAATAGAACATGATGCCTTTTGATCCAAAAAAACTCTCTGTGGTGTTTCCTTAGTAATTAATGATGGTGTCACACTTTCATTTGATATGGCCTTTGAAATTAAAATATCAGTATTGCTTTCCATGCCTGCATTGATCTTTGGGCTTGATATCACCTCACACTTATCAAAAGGATCACTCCCTGTAATAAGAAGCACTGAACCTATCAAATATTTTTCATTGCTAGAGACATTACCAGAAGCATGCAGAGATGTCATGCATTCATCTTTATGCATAACCTCCAAATTATTCAATGAGTTTTGGCTTAGAACTGGAGCAGAAAACTCTGTTGTATCCACAGATCTAAACCCACTTGTTACATGTGTACAAAAGCTCTCCTCCTTTATGTTGCAAGGGGATCTAATAATCTTTTCAGAAGATATAGAATCTGTCAATCCCTCAATTTCAAGTCCCTTTGATTTACCTTTGTCAACAATGAATGTATTCTCAATGTGAAGGGTCCCATGAAACCTTTCTATACTATCATTAGTCTCAGCTTTACTTTGTGTTTCTGTGTTGTTATTACAACACAAAAGATCTTCTTTAACCTTCAGAATGTTTTCATCGTGTTGTATATCCATCAGTGTACCTATTTGACAATCACCTCTTGTATCTGTCAATGACCCCTCACTTAAAAAATGCTCCCCATGTGGAGAAAATGCAGCTTCCTTGAGGCTCATCTTCACGTCAATCTGCACTGCACCTGTGCTTGTATTTTGTCCAGTTTCTTCATTTTGAGGAGACTTAGCTTCTTCCATAAAAAACTCAACTTCATTATCCTGTGCTTCAATCTTCTGAGCACCCTCGATGACTGTAGAGGCTTTGAAATTTAATTGACCTGAATTAAAAGCCTCTGGATCTGAAATTGCAGGCACCTTTGCAGAAGAATCTATATCACACAATGATGTAGACACATCAATAAGCCCCCCTCGCTCATCATCATCACTTCCATCATTGTTTTTTGTGGGGATGTATGATTCTCGCAGCATGAGTTCATCAAGTCCAAGCCGTTTGCGAACTTTGCTAAAAAATGTCTTACACTGTTCCTCAGTTCTAGATCCAATATAACGAGAGATACTTTCAAAATCCCTACCAAACATGGTCAAAGCATTAATAAAACAGGCCTTCTCATCATCAGTCCAATCTACATAGACTTCCTCACAGCCTTCCTCAGAGGAGTATTGTATTTCATTACTTTGCAGAGCTTCAGTTATTGAGGGGTAGCCATTATCCTTCAAAAAAGACCTTGAAAAACTGTTCTCATGGAGGACTTCAGATTGATCAGCTCCACCAGTTATACAAGAACTCACTGCCTCAGATGATAAAGCACCACAAATCCCTGCTAAAACATCTGCTGCAGCAGTGCACTCTCTTTCACTTTCCAGATCACGAGCATCTCTTGATTGTTTCTCAGAAAACAGGCCCACAACTGTCCTTAGAGCATTCATTGGTGGGGTGTTCTGAAAAACATTTGCCTGGTGACTGGTGCTCGCAGCTACAACTGATGAAGCGTTGAATACATCCAATGAAACTGCGTTTGAGTCCCGGTGACGATTGTTTCCAGCAGTTGCAAGATAGGTACTTACATGGTGGCAATCTCTTTCCTTCTGCACCTTATGCATTTTCTTTACTTTCTCGAAACTTTCTGACTTTTGATTTTTGTAATAGAATTCAATACAGTCTGCTACAGTCTTGTGTTCCAAAAAGGAAGCAACCTTGCTGAAGTTCTTACCAAATATGGCAAATTTCTCCAGGAAAATTTCTCTCTCTTCATGAGTCCATGGATTAATCACAATGCGCTCCTTCTCAACAGCAATAGGATCGTCCACTATACCATTCGATGTAGAAAATCTCACAACTTTCTCTTTCTCATCCAAAACTAATGCAGGCATCTTTAAAACACTCCTACAGGGCCTGTCCTGGCGATCAGATATAAGTTTACCTGCCAATTCAATTGCTTTCTTGGTAGGTGGGCAAAATGAAGTACCTGCTGAAATTGGCAAGGAACAATATCCATTTGTAAATACTCTCTGCATTAGAAAATCTGAATAGAAAAATAAAATATGAAAAATTTTAACACACTAAAAATTGCTCAAGCATGCATGGAGCTACAATTGTTACAATCTAGGCATCAATATAAGAATAAAAATTGTCTGCAAACAACCCCAGCAAGCAAAGCAAATGAACTTGCTTAGATGTTTGCCAGATTTTATTGAAGTCGGTTTTTTATATTTTTATATGAGAACACAAACAGCATATTGCATGTGTGGATGCATAAGACACCAATCTACTTGACCCTTCTACTACATTTTGCATTTACAGGTTGCAAATTATAATAAATTTCAGTGGTTGTGGTATGCACCATGTTACTTGTGGATTTTGTTAGTTACATTAAAGATGACAATAATACGTTTCATGTAAATTAAGGTTACTGAGTGCACATGCAGAAAAGAATGCTTGTGCATTCGGGCAGATGGATGGAGGTATAACCATAAATATACATACTATTTTATGTTAAACATAACTTTTCAATAGTGTAGTTAATTTTTATTATTATAGTAATAACGCTTTTAAAGCATTATTTTAAACAAGATTGTTCCTCTCAAGCTGTCATCTGTTGTATAATGCAATTAATTGCACCTTTACGATGCTTAAACAAATTAATTAATTCTTGAATTTGAATTTTTATGTTTTGCAGCGTGAGATGCTAGCTGAGGCATCAGCAGGCACTAGGAGTCAGCAGGGAACACTCCTTTACAGCTAGAGACCCATGCAACAGAATCTCCTACAGATCTCTGTAAGACAACATGCTCATCTCAACCTACCACACAAGTCACAGTGAATTTCAAGAATTTTCATTCTTTGAGAAGTTTTATTTCTGTATAAAATTCAAACGGTAATATAAATGCAGACAAGCATAACCATACAAACACATGCAGATCCACACAAAGAGAACAACACTAAATTTCTACAAATGAAAAATGTAGGTGAATAGGAACTTTTGAGTGTAAAAATGCAAATAACAAAAACATTTGGGATTAGTGTAAATTGTGTATGTTTGTTTATTGGCATACCATCTGATACTCAACTCATTGTAATTTGTGAACTCAAATGCTTTTGTCAATATTCCATATTTCAATCCCAAATGTCTTGTTTCCCTTATCCTCCAATTCATTTCTTTCATTGTATTATTATTCTGACGTGTAAACATGCAATGGTTAAACTTAAAATGCATTTTACTGTTGAGTTATTAGTGCTTGGGGTGGAATGAATGACTTTTCCAGAGTTCCACAGCCTCAATTGAATGCATATAAATGACAAATTCATTTGAAAATGTTAAAATGTCTCAGCCAAAGTCCAAAGAAAAAATTAACTAATGTTGCACCCACTCATTGTAAGCGATTATACTAGCCTAGTAATTAAACATTTGGCTGTTATAATTTTCTAATACAAAATATTATTGTTTGGATGCAGTCCACATACAGCTCTAACTGTCCAGATAAGGCCCACTAAAAATCAGGATGTGGCACAAAAATTTAGTATTATCTCTTAACATACATACAAACAACATTGATAAACATATGTGAGACATTTTACCAGGATTCAACTGTGTAGTTTTTAACACGCGTTAACCAATATATTGTGTGCAATTGAATTCTGATAAAACATCACATAATTTGACACGATGTATTCTATAATGGAAGAAATTGTACTCATACACAGTAACCATGACTGTCAATGTGAAAATGTGCATGTATAGCCTATAATAGTGTACAATGAAGGAAAATTAAAATTAAAGAATAACCTCATCTAAGAAGTCATAACCTAAAATGCAATCACATTTAAGACCCACCAGAACAAAGCTGTGGAAAAACTTTTATTGTCAAATGCAACTAGTTAACTGCAACAAAACCTGTATTTCTATCAGACTATTTAATATTCAATTACTAAAAAACATTGAATAAAGTTGTCACAATGGCAATATCTACATAAAGTTTTTTATATAGGAGCTGACAGTAATAGAACTTCTAAAGAAGAATAGTGATGGGCTCTACCATCAAAGGATTCAGGTAATTTATCCAACACAACATTGATGAAGCTTTAGAAGTCAACCTAAGCTCAGCGGAGGAAGAAAATATTGAAGGGATAGGAAAGGATTTCCAGATATATTATGTTCAGTGGACTTGGGCCATCACAGCTCTGCACCATTTCCAAAGAAAAGACTCTTGACTAAACATTCTGATTATCTATGAACCAATAATTATCTCTGACAGTAAAATGGGCACAATAAAATGATTAGAGAATGCAACCTGTAAGGTATATACACACTGATGAAAAACCCATCCTCAAAGTAAAATTTTCTTAAATTGCCTCTTCCTATGATCTTCAAAGCAGAAAACAAGTTGCAGATGCTTATGGAAAACACCAGAGAATTTGCCTAGTACAACATTATTCCATGAAATTGTTTCAACATTACTGCAATCAAATAAGGAAATAAGTAGGCAGATGCCCTACAAGGAGAAATATTTGGAAATTTTCACAATATGCAGGTTGACAAGTTGACAGCATTATTAAGTAATGCATAGAGTAGGTGATTTCAAGGGGAGACAACAGACAACTGCAGAGCAAAATCATCAGTGAAAGGCACAGTGACTCATCTGACAAAGGAGGGAGAGAGAATTCATCCACACATCTTGAGGTATCTATTTGCCAAGAGTCATTTAACACATTTCAAGGAATTATGCTCTCAAACAACAGAAGATAATTACCCTCAGCTTGCAAAAATTCAAGTAATTTTAGGGCATTTAAGCTCTTATCAAAGAAGTGCTCAACTGATTGTGGAGATATCATCCCAACAAAAAAGGGGAAGGGAGAGGAACTTGACTAACAAAGACCATTTACACACCCAACCTTTGGACTAGGACGAGAAGGGCTCTTACACACTCAGCCAATGCAAAAGCCTTTAAAGACCATTTATGCTTTCCTGCTGACAAAGGGTTCAACCAACAGGGAGACTGACTCCTCTGGATTAAGGCAGGAAAAAGGGAGGACTCATCGACAAAAGGCAGTCGATGCTCTTTACCTTATGTTTAAACCATCTTTAAACAATGTTTAGTGCATTTTATGTGAACTGTTGCTGTTTCTTTTTCTTTACATAATGCCTCCAAATTCTGGACATGAATTCTCATAATATAGTGCATAAAGCATAAAAAATACAAGGTTACTAATGATGCTCCATATGACAGCTAAGTTATATCTTATGTTTTACTTTTACTCTGGTGATGGATTTTGGCTACACAAGAATTGGCATCATTGTTTTGTGCAAAACATAAGTATGGGCACCATAAACTATCTACCCACAAAGCAAGCAACAAGCGTCTTTCAACAATGGCCAGCATTGCAACAAGGAAAAGTATACCTGGAGATGCAAATCTGGATCTGATTGGCAATTGATACTTTTGATTTCCACCATTTGCGCGACAATTAATTTCCGAACGTTTCTGTGCTCTTGCCCGGTGCCTCTTTGTAGACAATGAATATTGATCATCTTTCCACAACTGCCTGAGAACCCTGAATTTCAATGCCAGAGCTCTTTCTTTGAAGAGCAGAAATTGTCTTTGATCGACTATCTTTGCTTCTATCTGCTCCCTGTTCCTTTCATGCAACTGCTTCCACATTGATGAATCTAAAACATCAGACAAGATGTCACCAGTTATACCCATATCTGCTGGCAAAAACTTTTCATTACACTCCAATGCCTCTCTAGTTAGTTTCTTATTAGCAGCATATATTGAGGACACAATGTCTGCCCCACCATTTGTGCTCCTTAAATGCGCAGAAACTCCTCCATCATTCTCAATGTAAGAAACAGAAATAGGATCTTCAATTAAATTTGACTGACCTTCCCAAGGGCATTCATTTTCATTTCCAGTGACATTTTCACAGTCCTTGATTTCTGATATTGCTTGTATTTGGGATCTAACAAGTAGTGTATCAGCTTGACTGCCTATTGTTTGTACCAACTGACATTCCATAGATTGCTTATCCATCAAATCTTCTTCAGATCCTTCAACACCAACAACCTTCAAGTTTGTAGCATTCTCCTTTTGTATTGGCATTTGACATTTCACAGATTGCATTTCCAAAGGAACACTTGAAGCACACACTTGATTGCCATTTGGATCCAAGGAAGGTCCTATAGGTCCATCATTGGAAGTAGGTGCTGTAGAAGACACCTGAACATCAACATCCAAGGCATTTGAACACCTATCCCCAAGGTCTCTGTCAACCACTTCTGTGCATGCTCCCAATAGATCATTTCCATCAGCATTGAATTCTATTTCAGAAATCAACAACCTGAGCTCTATCTCATACTTCTCAATCTCATGCTCCGTATTTTCCAATTTCTGCAATATATCATTCTTTACAGAAAGTAGCTTGCCAGCAGCTAGTGACGACTCCGAACCAGAGAAATTGGAGGTGATTACCTCTGTATTTTGTTTGTCTGTGGTTAAAATGGTTGATTGTTCCACATGCTCCGAAGAAGTTTCCACCAAAATACTCTCAGATCCTGATATTGGTAGGCTACACTGTAACAGATGACTCCCGCTGGCAACATGCACTCCATTGCAATTATTATCAGCAACATTATGACATGCCTTTTCTTCATCAGTCATGTCATTTGTTCCAGCTCCTGAAGATGATACATGTTCATCTGCTACCACGGTTTGATAAAAACAAACATGAGCATACATCGGATAATAGATGGCCCATATACATCAAACAAATTTGAGAATAATTTTCTGTGATCATTTAATTCTTGTATTTGAACATAAATATGCACCACAACTAAAACTAACTAAACATTAAAATTAACCCAATTAAACCATGTAAAAGCTCAATCCAAATGACATATTTAATTAAAACTTTGTGATAATTATAATTCAATAAAGCCACATAATATCAGATTTCAAACAACGCCGAATTCATAAGCACAGAATTCAAGGTTTCTCACCAGGTGATGAAATGCAGGTAATGGAATATGTTGTCGCAGGTGACATGTATCCTGAGCTTCCATTCACCTTAGGGCTTCTACCATCCAGATTCATTTCCAAAGGAGGACTAAGAACTTCCGTTTTGGATGATAGAGGTATGTCATATTGAATAATGTCTCTCCTATTGTTTTCATCCTCGGGGCCCTCAACTTTCCGTTTTTCATACTTTGCTAAACCCTGACCCCATCCAAGGCGCTGCTTCTTCCGTGAATGAGTTTCATCATCTACTACAACACCAAGGGCACTTGTAGACATTTTTGAAGTAGAATCATGCACAAACATACTTCCATGTATATCATGGGGTTCCTTGAGCTCCTTGTCAGGTTCTTTGGCAATGCCTGTCTGACCAGATAAAGAACTCCAAGAATACTTTCCAAGATGTGCCCATTTTGAACACTTCCTGGAAATAAAACTGTCTAGATGGTCTTGCTGAGGATTTTGGGCATCTCCAAGCAAACTATCAGAGCTGCTGAAGCTTCCATGCGTGTCAAGTTTTGTCTCAAAATCCCTAGAAAATCTTCCAAAATCATTTTCAGACCCTCCCATCTGTGCAACAAATTTGTTGTCCGAGCTTGCATACTCCAGTGCTGTTTTTCTGTACGGTTCCTGGGATTGAATTTGATCCCATGAGATCTGTTTGTCAAAATATAGATGTGGGGAATGCAAAGACATTTGATCCACTGATTTCCCAATCACAGTGTCATGCCTACCTGTGGAAAGGAAACTGCTTAGCCCGCTGTCCCAATGTTGTGTTTTCCTGTCTCTGTGTGGAAGGTCTGATCCTGTTATTAGTTCGCCATCCCAATTTTGATGTTTTCTGTCTCTCTGTGAATGACTGGAGCTAAGATCTGATCCTATTACTAGTTCTCTGCCCCTCTTACTGTACATTCCCTCCATGTAGAAGCCCGGCGGACTCTCCTCTTCGTAAAATTTCTCCTTGGCAGCGTCATCAAATGATGGCCTTCTAGAGCTAAGGCTCGATCCTACGAGTTCCCTGGACCTTCTATTGAACCTCCCCTCCACACGGAATCCCAAGCCCTCATCTTCGTAGGACTTCCCCAGATCAAGAATGTCACAGGATGCGTTGATGGAGCCAAGACCTGATCCCACTGGTTCTCTGCCTCTCTTACTGTATCTCCCCTCCATGCGGAAGCCCAAGTTCTCATCTTCATATGTTTTTCCCTCAGACGACAGGTAACCACCTCTAGGACCTGACCCGATGAGTTCTCTATTTCTCTTGTTGTATCTCCCCTCCATGTGGAAGCCCAGGTTATCCTCTTCATAGATTTTTTCCCTGGCAGGGACATCAGTTGATGGAATAGGAATCGGTCCATAAGCACCATCATCCAGGAAAAGTCTGCTTCGACCTTTACAGGGAATATCAGATGAGGGACTAGGAATTGACCCATAAGCACCATCATCCAGGAAAAGCCTGCTTCGACCTTTGCCGGGAATATCAGATGGACTAGATATTGATCCATAAGTGCTATCATCGAAGAAATGTCTGCTTCGACCTTGACGTGCTGACGCTTCAAAAATAGCAAGAAAAATTAGAATTAGTAATTAGTCGTTTGCGAGCTAAGATTTCGAAGAAAATTCAAAGCGGAAGTTTCACAGTTATCCGAGAACTTTGTTCCCTTGTATGATAAATGGTTAATGAAGGTTGCAGCTATAAATCTGAAAAATTTAGAAGGCTAACACGTCTTCCAAATTGCAACAACAAAAGGGCTTCTAAACAAAAAGATTAAACACAATGAAAATAAATGCAGATGTACCCATTGTTTATGTCTCACAAAGCAGAAAATGCATAGGGCAAAGATCATCAAATATTTAAATCGCAATCCATTAACAACGGGAAAACGAGAAGCTTGAACAGGAATTCAAAGCCCAACTCTCACAAACCCTAAATTTCACTCGGAACACAACTAAAACAAGAAGAAACCTTTCGTTTTTTGAAAGGCTCCAAAAATTCGCAGGAAAACACAATAATAAAGTAGAAATGTTAACCATAAATTCAATCTCAGCTATACTTATTCTACACCCTCGATTGCCGAAAATCCGTAAAAATGTTAACTGAAAAACACGAAAATCGCATAAGAAAGTACCACTGAGCCATGCAGAGCGATTGGAGGAAACCGGATTCAGAGCGAGCGGCGGCTGGGGGGCGGAAGCAGCGGCCCCTTCCCTCCTGCCCCTTGCAAAACTTATCTTCTCCCCCCTTTCATACCTCTTCTCTCTCAATATTTCTCTGCGCTCCCAAGCTGCGCCTTCCGTAGGCATGTAATTTGCTTCTATAACATCTGATCCTCCACAACACCAACACAATATTGGATTTCAACCCCTTCACAGATTCCACTGAAAATCTTCACCTTTCACAAACCCTAACCCCGCCCAGCTCGGACTTCAAAAAACGCAGTCTTCTCGATGCTTCTCAGCCAAATAACCAGCTCAGAAACAAATTTCCACGGCAGATTCAAGCCTCTCAAACATTAACTGGATTCCCTGCTGCCAAGGCATTCAAATTCGTGATACTTTCGCTCTAAAACAAAACTAGTAAATTCGTCCAATGCGCACTAGCCTTTAAGTAATCGCCCCTTTCTGCTTTTTTCGACAATCCAAAACAGCAGAAAAGACCGCGCTCGTAGGCGTCGTAGCCCTATAATAAGCGAATTTCGATATCTTTTCGCGTCCGCTCAAATCTAATTCACCATTCCCCTCGTTACCGTGCAAGCAACTATGCTATACCATGCCGTGATTTGTGAAGGTCAATGCCATTAGGGACCATGATCATACCATCATTAAATATGCATCATGGCGCATGTCCATGCATCCATGCACGGCACCATCACGTGCCTTTGAAAGCGACGGAATCTTCACCCAACCTGCAGACCGTCCGATTAGAAGATCATGCAGCCAGGATCTTCGCCACGTGGAAAGGCCACAACCTCGAAGCTTCCTTCCCTTCCTCACTCTCCACGCCAAATTTGTATTTAATACTCCTGCCCACCACCGCCTAATTTATTGCCGGAAAAGGATCCGCGGAATATCCGTCTGCTGACGTGTCCCCTACTTATCGGGTCCATCTGACGTGTCCTCAGACCTCTTTCAGCTTTTCCGAAACCTCCCACAGTCCGTCCCTGCTGGCCAGCCTACGTCACGTAGACGTACAAACGGGACACGTGGCGTCATTATCATCATCACCATAATGATGATGGCACGCCATAAAGACCAAGATATTTTTCAGCTGGGTCCCACCAGCAGAATCAACAGTAATTGCACGCAGTGTACTTGAAACAAATCGCCCTTCTTCCTTTAAATTCACGGCCGTTTACGCGTTTCATATTATTAACCGAAAGAAAATATTATTAGTCAAATATATATACTTGACAGCCGTTGACAATTGTCAAATTTAAACTGTAAACCTTTTAATATTTAGTTGTCAAAAGTTCCACGTGGCACTGGCTGCTGTAGAAATAAGTACAATTCTTTCCGCGAATAAAAACAAATCAGGCCGGCTCGCAGTCTTTTCATTGTTTGTTGCGCTAGTAAAGATTCCACGGTAACTCGGCGCAGGCGCGGTAATTTTTGGAGTTGAGGTAAAAAGGGTATCCCGCCAAAATGTAATGTTTGAGGAATTTAGAGGTCCCCCACGATAACGATGTTTTTGTCTCCTTAATTAGTGGGGACCCGCTAAATATGGCCAAGGGGCCTCTTGTGGGGAAATTTCTATGCTTTTTTCACTTTTCTTTCTATGTTTTTTTCACTATTCAAAGATTATTCAATTATTGAAAAAAAGAACTATTCAAAGATTTTTGCATGAAAAAAGATAGCCTGATTTAATTTATTTCTTATTAAAAAATAGTTTATTAATTTGTTATTAATTGATTTAATTTATTTTTTATTACACAATGATTGGTATGTATATATCATAGTGATTAGTATGTATATATAATAGTGAAATTTGTATATTTATAATAATTTTTGTTATTTATTTAATCATGAAATTTTTGTCTATATGATTTAGTATATTTGTATATTAATAGATAGTGTAGTTTATGTAAAGTTAGGTTTACTATTTTTATCATTATTCATTTTTATTTGTTTATATTGTCATATTTGATTGTGTTTTATATGTACTTTATTATATCTCTATATATTTGACATTAATTATTAATTCTATTATTGTCACTTGTGTTTGGATATTTGTTCCCTATCAAAATATTTTTATTTCCATGTTCTAGGTCAATTCCATGAGCATGAGATTGATCCTCAATTTTAAAATTTCTTCAAATTTTGGCTAACTTATGCTCATTCCTTTGGTGCCTTGAGTCAACTTGGTACATGTTTGGCATTATTTATTGTTATGTACTTATATTTAAAGACATTCAATTGCACCCATTTCGCACCTTCTCATTATCCACATAGATCTAAATGTTATTCGCATATCAATTGTATTTATGAAAGGAGCATTATGGGAACACTTCACTTAGAGTACCTAAAATGAATCAAGTCTACATCATCATCTACATGTTTGGAAATCGTTCTCCTTGATCTTTCCACGACTGTAAAGTTAGTCTTATCGAGGGATTCAACCTAAGAGAATATGTCCCATACAATCCAATGATCTCCCTTAAGTGTTTACAAACACCACTAGTCCTTGGTATTTAGTGAAGTGTAAATAATCAAACAAACCAAGAATGAAGAGTCTATTGTCCCAAATCAAACCTGAACTATTGAGTCCCTACCCACCCATGGGCCCACCCCAGTGATTAGATGTGTAGGCCAAGTTTGATGATCCTTGGATTTCCAGTCAACTATATAGATAGTCCAATGAGTGATTCAAAAAACACAATGTTTAGTGGGCTATATCCAATAGGCTCCCTTGCTTGGGAGATCCAATCTCAATCCCAATTACCAATCGTCTATATATAGGGACTTGGCCCAATCAAGATGAGGGAGATCAATTCAATTGATCTGAGGTAGAGTACCAATTGTGTTTGAGGGGAAAATTAGCATATCACTTACACTAAAAGGCAACCACTGAACCTTAAATATAATCACACAATCCAATTGCAACGCAATGGAGGAGTACTATAGAAATCGACAAAACAAAATAGCAATGCAACAAGAAAACTCAATGTTGATTCTCATGCACTTGGCCTCCATTGTTCTTCTTTTTCTTGTGTGGGTGATGGCTCTCAAAGTCGCACTTTACGAAAACCTGCAAGATAGATGCACAAGAATGTGAAGGTAGTGGTTGTTCAAAATGGAGGATTGATCTTGAATTTATAGACTTTTAGAAATTTGATTTGATGTCTGAGATTATTTTGAGAATAAAGATGACCAATGGTTGAGATTCCATGAGACGGGTTAGTGGGAGACAATCATTCAATATGACTTAATCTAATTGAGGAAATAACTTACTTGACTGACTAGTCAAGAGATTTGATTGAGAGTGGAACTAAATAGATTGAGTAGTCTGAAAAAGGATGATTTCAAAAAGAAGGGAAGTACTGACTAGTTAGAAAAAATGATTGTCAACTCACTAGTTACAATTGAGTGTCAGGGTTAGATAGAAATTTCCACGAGTGTTGTAGGAAATTTGAAATGAAATGTCATTTGGGAGCAATTTGGATTTTTGAAACATGAAATTGAATTTGGAAATGAGAAGGAAATGAAATTGAATTGAATTTGGAGGGAAAAGAATTTTTCTATCGGTTAATATTGCTTTCTATTAATAAAGAACAAAAATACATCTCCATCGTCATAAACTAGATTTGAATATCCATGCATCAAACCCCATAAGAAGATAAAATCAGGCTGCAACTTATCACCTCGCTAAGATATCAACCCTCCCCTAAAAATTAAAAAAAAACTAACTAGTTTATACAGAGCTCACAAATTCAATACAAAACAGCAAAAAAAGGGCTATGAAATCAAAAGACAAAAATGAACTAGCTACTATGAGCTCCTTGCCTTTCCCATTGTCATTTCGTTCTCCATCTTGTGGTTCCTCAGGGTCGTTCAGGTCGTCGTTATCCTCCGGAGGGAAGCCAATCCACAGAGTGCTCTTTGTTAATCTCTTTCTCGAACCCCTTGGCTAACCTCGCTTTCGTTTGGAAGATGGTCGTGGGGACCCCGTTTCTCCAATTCATGCCTGATATCTTGCCTTTCCCATGCCTTCAAATGTTTTGTTATCCTGTGCATACCCACTTGTGTTAACACACGATGCACCTCCTTATTGCAATTTGCACTCCCAAGTAGATAGGGACGCAGTGGGGGACGAAATTTTCTCACATGGATCCAAACACCATCTGGACAGATGAAACCCAACCCATCGCATGACATTTGCATAAAACTTTCAAATCCTCTGCACCATTCCTCTCTCACACAACTCATTACAATCCACCACACCTTCTCCTTGCTCACCAATTTGCAAACATTGAAGCTATGTCGACATTCATGCGATACTTGTATTGAGCTCGCAGGTATTCATCTCCCAATACTATCTGTTAGTTTGTTAGCTTTGGACAGTTGTTTGTCCAGATGTGATTAATTAGTAAATAATTGTTTTACTAACTAATTAGTTAGAGTAGGGACAATTATTTGTTAATTAATTGACCACTTTTGGAAGCAACTAGAAACCGATTTTGTTATTGGTTGTTGGGTTGTTTTAATCTCAACTGTTGATTGAGAATCAATCTCGACCGTTGGTTTATCAACGAGGGTAGTATAAAAGGAGGTCTAGGGGCATTTGGAAAACACATCTTGGAGAGCATTTGCAGTGTTAGCAAATGTGTTTGCAGTAATAGCAAACAGTCTTGCAGTGTTAGCAAGAGGCGCAATGATAGAGTTGGGAGATAGTAGAGGAGGAATATCAGCAGGAGGAATTGGGAGATTGTCGAGGTTCTGCCAGTGAGAGGCAAGGAATTTTGTATCTCTTAATTTGCTGAAGTTTAATATATTTCTCATTTGCAGTACTGGTTTTCCCTTAGGGGTTTTTCTAGGGACGATTGTCCAAAAATATTGTGTCCTTGTGTTGCTTATTTCTTTCCGTATTTTTAGTGAAGTTGCAGTTGTGTTATTTTTCGATATTCAGCTGTAAATTTATTTTCAGCAGTTAAATAATTTTTATGAGATAGGAGATTAATAATCAGTGACTGCAATAGAATTTCTACATGGTATCAGAGCTTTGTTGAGGGTAGAAAAGGTTTACCCTGAGCAAAGGAAAGAAATTTGAGTTTGACCTCTTTCGAGTTATTGTTTTCCTTGAGATGGCCTCAGCAGGTTTGAGAGATCAGGACAGATTGGATGGTGCCTCAAATTTTGGTGTCTGGAAAGCTAGAATTTCTTTATTGTTGGAAGAGAATGGTATCAAGGAATATGTTACCAGTACTATAGCTGTACCTACAGATCCAGTACAACTTGCAGCATACAAGAAGGATGATGCCAAGGCGAGGAGGATAATCCTTGATGGTGTCAAGGACCATGTTGTTCCACATATCGCAGAGTTAGATACAGCGAAGAAGATGTGGGACGCCATTATGAATCTGTACCAGAATGCTACCACTAACCGGAAGCTGATTCTCAGAGAAAAATTGAGGAATACCCGGATGAACAAGGGAGAAGATGTTACAAGTTACCTCACCAGGCTTAGACTTGTCAAGGACGAGTTAGCAGCTGTTGGAGATAAGCCAAATGAAGACGAGCTAGTAAGAATAGCCCTAAATGGGTTTACTAAGCAATGGGATGTCTTTGTTCAAGTTATTAATGGACGAGACACCTTACCTAGCTGGGATCGACTTTGGAGTGATTTCACTCAGGAGGAGCTTAGACTAAGCCTTGTCAATGGAGCCAACAATAAGAGTCAGAAAAGTGAGGTAGAACAAGAAAATGTTGCCCTAGCGGGAAAGGGGAAAACAAAGAAGGGATCTAGCAAAGGAGCAAATTCACAAATTGAAAAGAAGAAGAAGGACCTATCTAAGGTCAAGTGCTTTGGTTGTCACGAGTTTGGCCACTATGTCAGCGATTGCCCACAAAGGAAGAAAGATAAGAAGGGAAAGAACCAAGTGGCAGCTTCAGCAAATGCAGAGGAGCTCTCTAGTAGATTGGAGGATGAGTTTGCACTCATAGCCTGTATGATTAGCTCAACCTCACAGAGTGTCTGGTATATAGACAGTGGGGCATCGTTTCATATGACAGGAGTTCGAGAGTACTTCTCCAGCTACAAGGAGGAAAACACTAGAATCCAGATCTCTATGGGGAACTTGTCCAAGCTCAAATCAGTTGGGAAAGGGACTGTTCAACTTCAGAGGGAGATTGGAAAGGTAATTCCTCTTCATGATGTGTTGCATGTGCCAGGCTTAGGTATGAATTTGGTTTCTGTATCTGTCCTTCAGGATAAAGGGTATAATGTTCTCTTTAGAGGGATGCATGTTTTGATTAAGCATAAAGATTGGAAATCACCCGTATCTATTGGAGTTAGGAGTGGTCGCCTTTATAGGTTGCAGTTTGATACTCCTAAGGCACTCATGAGCAGCAGTAACCCTAGAGATCTTGGAGAGCTATGGCATAGGAGGATGGGCCATATTCATCATGGAGCACTTAGATTGCTTCGTGAGACGGTGACAGGTGTTCCAGAGGTGAGCACAGAGCATGATGATGTATGTAAGGGATGTGTGTTGGGAAAGTTTGCGAAAGCATCTTTTCCAAGGAGTGACACCAGATCTACGGGTGTTCTTGATCTAGTACATTCAGATGTATGTGGACCAATGTCGACAAAGTCTCTCAGAGGATATGAGTATTATGTTACCTTTATTGATGATTTCTCCAGGAAGACCTGGATATACTTCTTGAAGACCAAGGATGAGGTTTTCAGTCGCTTCCAAGAGTTCAAGGCTCTTGTGGAGAACTCAATAGGAAGGAAGATAAAGGTTCTTCGGTCAGACAATGGAGGCGAGTACAAAGGAAATGACTTCCAGGATTTCTGTACCAGAGAAGGAATCAAGAGAGAGTGGACTGTTCCTTACAATCCACAGCAGAATGGAGTTGCTGAGAGGAAGAAGCGTTCTATTTCGGAGGCAGCAAGGGCTATGCTACATGACCAGGACATGCCCCGCTACTTATGGGCAGAAGCATGTAGTACAGCAGTCTACATTCAGAATAGGGTTCCACACAAGGTACTAGGGAAAATGACACCAGAGGAGGCTTTCACAGGGAAGAAGCCAGATGTTGGTCACTTCAGGATATTTGGGAGTTTGGCATATTGCCTTATTCCTGGAGACACACGTACCAAGTTAGATCAGACTGCAGAGAAGGGGTACTTTGTTGGGTATAGTGAAACTTCAAAGGCATATAGGATGTTCATTCCAGGGACCAGAAGAATTATTGTCAGACGCGATGTCAAGTTCATGGAGGACAAGGCGTTTAGAAGATCCAGAGATTTGCCAGCAGATGATCAGAGTGAGCAGCCCACAAAAGCTCCAAGTCCAAGTCAAGGACAACAAAGCTCAAGTACAGTTACTAGTACAAGCATAGACTCAGGTAGTGAAGATTCACAGAGTATGGAGCAACTGGTGCAGCAGGATATGCATCTAGATGATATAGAGGTTGATATTTCATCCTCTATAGTTGGCAGTAGGAACCATGAGGTTCAAGACATACAAAGGGATACTCAGGAGTCTGTGGGAGCTCCTAGGAAGAGTACAAGACAGAGGAGACAACCAACCAAGTTCAATGACTATGTGGCATTAGTCAGCCAGTTGGTAGATAGTGAACCTTCCAGCTATCAGGAAGCTGCAAAGCATCAGGTATGGCGAGATGCTATGGTTGAGGAATATAACTCAATAATGCAGAATGATGTATGGGAGGTAGTGCCTAGACCAACTGATAGAACAGTAGTTGGATCGCGTTGGATCTTCAAGATAAAGCATGGTGCAGATGGTAGCATCGAGAAATATAAGGTGAGGTTTGTGGCCAAGGGGTTCTCTCAGAAGGAGGGAATAGACTATGAGGAGACATTTGCTCCTGTGGCCAGGTATACTTCTATACGAGCTATAATCTCATTTGCAGCACAGATGGGATGGCAGATCCATCAAATGGATGTCAAGACAGCATTCCTTAATGGAGAATTGAAGGAGGAGGTATACATAGAACAACCAGAAGGCTTTGTAGCACACAACAAAGAGACCCACGTGTGCAGATTAAAGAAAGCCTTATACGGACTCAAGCAGGCTCCCAGAGCGTGGTATGAGCGCATTGATACATACTTGCAGGAAATGGGCTTTGTGAAGAGTGAGGTTGATGCGAACCTCTACTACTTGGTGGTTGGGGGTGAGGTTCTCATTCTTGTTCTATATGTGGATGACTTGTTTCTTACTGGTGCGCTAGGGCTCATAGAGGATTGCAAGAGGGACCTTGCAGAAGAGTTTGAGATGAAGAATTTGGGACTTATGCACTACTTTCTAGGCATGGAGGTGTGGCAGACTGATGGAGAGATTTTCCTTGGTCAAGGGAAATATTGCATTGAAATCTTGAAGAGATTCGAGATGGAAGATTGCAAAGCCATGTCTACACCCATGATCACTAATTGGAGGAAGGTAGATGCATCCAAGGAAAAGGATGTTGATCCCACCCTATACAGGCAGCTGATTGGTTCGCTCATGTATTTGGTCAACACCAGGCCAGATATAGCCTTTGCAGTAAACTCTCTTAGTCAGTTCATGGTAGAGCCAAAGAGAGTGCATTGGACGGCGGCTAAGCATGTGTTGCGTTATCTTCATGGTACAGTTGAGTACGGGATCAGATATGTTCGAGGTGAAGGTATCAAGTTGATAGGCTATACTGATGCAGATTGGGCAGGCAGTACAACGGACAAAAGGAGTACTTCAGGATGTTGTTTCAGCTTGGGATCAGGAGTTGTTTCTTGGTTCAGCAGGAAGCAAAAATCTGTGGCCTTGAGTTCATCAGAAGCAGAATACATAGCAGCCAGCATGGCGACGTGTGAAGCTATATGGCTTCGGAAGTTGCTAGTAGCCTTGTTTGGTCAGAAGGTTGAGACTACGGTGATACACTGCGACAATCAGAGTTGCATCAAGTTGACTGAGAATCCAGTGTTTCATGATAGGTCGAAACATATAGACATCAGGTATCACTTCATCAGGGATAGTGTACAATGAGGGATTGTTCAGCTACAATTTATACCTACAGATCAACAGGTAGCAGACATTCTAACAAAGGCATTGGGGAAGGCAAAATTCATCTTCTTCAGAGAGAAGTTGGGTGTCATGCAGAACAGCTTCCTCGCTAAGAGGGAGTGTTAGTTTGTTAGCTTTGGACAGCTGTTTGTCCAGATGTGATTAATTAGTAAATAATTGTTTTACTAACTAATTAGTTAGAGTAGGGACAATTATTTGTTAATTAATTGACCACTTTTGGAAGCAACTAGAAACCGATTTTGTTATTGGTTGTTGGGTTGTTTTAATCTCAACTGTTGATTGAGAATCAATCTCGGTCGTTGGTTTATCAACGAGGGTAGTATAAAAGGAGGTCTAGGGGCATTTGGAAAACACATCTTGGAGAGCATTTGCAGTGTTAGCAAATGTGTTTGCAGTAATAGCAAACAGTCTTGCAGTGTTAGCAAGAGGCGCAGTGATAGCGTTGGGAGATAGTAGTGGAGGAATATCAGCAGGAGGAATTGGGAGATTGTCGAGGTTCTGCCAGTGAGAGGCAAGGAATTTTGTATCTCTTAATTTGCTGAAGTTTAATATATTTCTCATTTGCAGTACTCGTTTTCCCTTAGGGGTTTTTCCAGGGACGATTGTCCAAAAATATTGTGTCCTTATGTTGCTTATTTCTTTCCGTATTTTTAGTGAAGTTGCAGTTGTGTTATTTTTCGATATTCAACTGTAAATTTATTTTCAACAGTTAAATAATTTTTATGAGATAGGAGATTAATAATCAATGACTGCAATAGAATTTCTACACTATCTTCACCTAGGTGAGAAACTCCCTCTCTTCAAACTTGAATACATTTGAAAGTCTTTCATCAGAGATTTGGCCCCAAAAGGCCACCATCGGTCTTGATGCCTGCAACGAAAAGTTGGATTCCATGCTCAACGGGTCTCACGCAATGCCAATCGTGCTCTGAGTTGATCGCTCCTCGATTTCCAGACTCCCCAAGCGCTTCCTCCACCTTAGTTCACTTTGAAACATTTAGCTTTCTGAGTAAGCTAGGACAAGACTTGAGGAGATGGTTTGTCTCACATGTCATAAATAAGTCTCGCCATACAAAGGCAACAACATGTGTGAGAAATAACTCCTCCATTGATTCTCCTGCACAAAGTACAGTGCATTCAGAAATTGTTGCCACCTTTTTCCAAACAAACGCAACCTTACTCTGCTATCACACCCGCCCAAGATATAGGGAGATATTTCTTTGAAGTATGCGACCCTTGGGCTACGTCATTTTACTTCATCTGACATGCATTTAAAACTCAAATTGCTCCTTTTACTTTATTTGTCAAGAGTTCAATTATCTAGATTAATTTGTGTACTTATTACTTGTATTAATTAATTAACCTAGGTAGCACATTTAGAGAAATGTTATTTTCCTTTCTGATATCTTAAATACATCTTATTATCTAAAAGATGTCTAGAGATGTCAATATAACATACTTGTAATGGTGAAATTTGTATGCCCATTCCAAACCATATTTTGTTTTAGTATAAATATCTATCAACAAATGACATACCCTTCAACAAAGTTAGGTTCATCCCCGATTCATCACCCCTCTCTATTACACTCATTCTCATGCATTTAACCATATCCACACTCGTTTTAACATATTTGTCACAATTACACATACTATTGCCTCCCATGTCCAAACATCCATTGCCTACCTTAGTATTAGCACTTTTCTATCCCAGGTTAATCTTTTAGTACATGGGGTCAACCCCACACAACATAAAAGTGACCCAAAATTTTAGAATTTTATACTTTACATATATGTCAACTCTACATATTCCATTAGCCATTATAAGGTTATTTCGTACATGTTTATGTGATTCATTGTTATGTTAGTATTTAAAGTCATTTGATGTGTATTGTAGCCTCCGCCTATAGCAGTTAGCTTCTTGACCAACATCACCAATGATTCTCATTGCTTCGAGCAAGAAGGAGCGTAGAGAGGACACGTGGGAACCCTATGCATCTTTTAAGCAATTATTCTTCACCTTGAGGAGCCTTCCCATAGACTGGTCACGTGATAGCGTCGCATGCAACTATAGATGGTCAAGAGAATGTGATGGAAGAAGCTCTGCTAGCTTGACACGTGAAATCAACTCAAAGAGATTAGTGGTTGCAAAACAAAGGTCCTATGAGCATTCTTGACCTCTTGTCACGTGTCCCTATGTGTCCCACCACATCTAGATAATCAAGAAATACAACTTGAAGATTGAGAAGCACACAGTGTGGTACAAGGCACCTAACACTCCAAGCATGAAATTTTTGTTTTCTTTCAAGTTTTGTGTGTCATGTTTGTGATGTAATAATGGACCAACCATTTGGGACTCAGTAGAGCCATGGTTGAGTTGTCCAAGTTTTGGTTTGAGTCATTTGTGTTCAGGATGCTGACAGCTTGAGAAGTGAGATGCTTAGGTAGTTCATAGGAGAAGTACTCAAAATGAATGTATTCATGTAATAGGGGTCAATTGTGTTGTGTTTAGGTCTTCTAGGGTGTTTGAGGACCTTCGGGAGTCTTGAAAAGCATTAGAATGCAAAGTTGCATCTTATGAGTAAAAAGATGTAAAAGTTGCTAAGCAACATTTTGCAATTTTTGCAAAAGTTGCATTTTTGGTAGATGGCATTGAAAATTTGGTTGAACCAACTGATCTAAGAACATAAAATCCAAAATTCACTTCATTGTACGGGTTGGAGGATTGGAAATGCAAGATCAAGTTTTTGGATTTTGAAACAAACTTGCCTTTCACCATTTTGACAATTTTCTCTTGTTTTCATTGCTTGGTACGGTCCAGTACAGACTTGGTTGTACAAAATCATTGCTGGGCATGAGTGTTCATTGAATTTTTTTTTCATTATGTTTGATTTTTAGGTTTTATTGTTTATAGTTACAGAGATATCATCCATTCTTTGCAACTTGGTTAAAACCCTTGCAAGTAGGGTTTAAGAGCAAAACTGGCTCTAACATAAGCATTCTTTGATGGAACCCGTTGAAATAAATAAGAATGATAGGTTAGGGTATGTATATAGTTTTAGGATAGAATTTTTGGTTTTTTAGGTCCTTGAGGAGGAGATACAATGAAGCCCTAGGCTCACCGCTGGGAGTAGGTGAGTTAGGACAGCAGAAAAAGTGTGTTTAAGAGCACATGGAGATTGGTGCAGGACAAAGTGTCATATGGAAGGAAATCCCTCTGAGTACCCTTGAAGAATCCTAAATTCTTTGGAGTAGGGGATTTGACTAGTGAAGGGTTTTGAAACCATCTTTACAAGTCACCTGGTGAGGCCTAAACCCTCAAAAACAGTGCAGTATTGGAAACCCCACTTGTGCAGATAACCCAGATGCAAATGTTCATTATTGTTTGTAACTTCCAAAAGGGTACTCAAATCCATAATTTATTTCTAGCCTTGTTTGGGAAGTTTGCAAACTAAGACCCTAAAACCGCCAAGGGAGGGCTAATTCAATTAGGCCTATTTGAGCCCGGTAGAGACCTAGAAAGGTTAGAGAGCCAAAGTGATGGGTTTGGTGATCCTAAAAGCCTAACAATACTTTAAGGACACTTTGTAGATGCATTGTGAGTCCATTGAAAGTGGTTGTGTGTTAAGATCCTTGTAGGAGTGGTTGGAGTCCTGGAGTGGTGTGTGAGTGATTGAGGTGGCAACCTCAATAGGAGGAGTTGATTGTCTAAGACCAGTGGTTATACCTTGGAGGAAAGCCACAGTGGTTCACACCTTGGAGGTCTCAGTAGCGAAAACCCCTACTAGTTCGCATTGAAAGGGCTTGAATAGTTGAAGGGTTGAGCAAGACAAGTCACTCAAGAAGGTGTATTTGATCAAGCTCCAAGATTCTCTGCATCATAGTGGTTATAAAAGGATTCCAAATGGCTAGTTGGAAAAAGTCATACATGCGTTGGCCATTGGACTAAAACAGAAAAAGAAATAATCATGCTAGCAAAATCGAGTATTTTATTCTCTCGAGTTGTTCAAAAGGTGATGAAAATGCAGATGGCTCTCATGTTGGTCATCAAGGGAAAATCAACAACATAAAAATTTTCAACACAAAATAATTATCATAGTCATCGAGATCAAGCAATCAGAAAATATTCTCCATCTAGTAAGGAGGCGAGAGGTGGAGAAAAAGAGTATAATTTAGGATGATCCTAAAGTTTAATGGGGGATTATGATTTTCTCTCGAGAATCCCTCTTTAGGAGAGAATTATCTGGAAAATATGAAAAATGCTTTCCTTCCTCACTTTGCTTCTAATGAATAGCAGGATTTTACAACTCTTTAGTTGAAGGATACCTAACAGGCATCCTTTTGTCTTTGTAAAAGTTACTTTTTGGTTCTCTTTTCAAGCCTTATCATACTCATTTTAATCAAATATTGGATCATGCCCAAGTTTCCTTTCTAAAATTTGTTGTGGGATGTGTTGTGTGCTCATAATTAAGATGCTTGATTGTTTTTTTGTTCAAGTTTTTTTGGGATTACCATTATCTCTACTGGTGAATGGATCATGTAAGAATCTCCATTCCTCCATTCCTCCATTCTCCCAAATTATAACCTCAAATTATACCAATTCACATAGAATTAACAATCTTGCTAATTGATTGGGAAACTCAAACGATTTTTTTATTTTGTTTGGCCTTTACATGCACATTCTATTGTTACATTCTAAATATTTCACCCCATATTTTATTACTTTGATGCCTTATTCTTATCCATTAAAGAGAGCTTCTAATGTATTGTGCCCATTTCTCAGAATAAATAAATCCTAGATGCCTTAATATCTTGAAGATTATAGTATTGTAAAAGGTCTACACTTCGTTATAAGCTTATAAATCATTAAATGAAATTCTTTAGTTAGGTGTTATGAATGGTTCCTTTTCCTTTCCAATCCCCAAATTATGAAGAGTCAACTTCTAAAACCCCAAAGGTTTCTTCATAGGGCGCACAAGGTCTCACACTTGTAAAGCTTCCCAATTGCCCTTAAATAAGGTGAAAGCCTTATTTTGGGATCAACATGTATCATTTTACATCTAAGAAATATCCAAGCATTTCTTATTACCATTTGTAATTGCAAGGGAAACATTAGAATCATTATTGGACCAGTTTACTTTGGAGTACTAAAAGGAACCTCATTCTACTTCAAATCATTCCAAGGCATTTACATGATTGAAGAGTGTTGCCTATAATCAATTCCATGACCATAAAACTGGTTTAGCCCACATGATTGACCTCCAAAAACATAATCCTTATGATTCAAATATTTCCCCAATATATGTTTAAATGATGCTAGTTCTTCATAACTAACAACGAGCAAATATCACAAGAAGTTTGATTGTAGAAGTCTACAATGTGTAGAATCATTTTTGTAGGTCTTTGTGTGATGAAAATGTGAGTGCAAAATACAAATGATTAAAAGCTAAACTAATAATCAAACAACCACAAATAAAACAAACTTCTCAAGATCAGGATGCTAAAAAGCAAATAAACAGAGATAAATTATCAAATGACAAATAAAATGCAAACCCCATTTGAATTCCTTTATTTGATTATCCCGCAATTTGATGTGTGCTCATGATGTTGCAGATGCTCAATTTTGATCCATGATTGATGATGTGAAGGTGAAATTGATGACAATGATATGCAAGATAAGTGAAGATTTTAGCATTACGACAATATGATTATGTGAAAAGTGGATGATTTGCTAAGAAATGAGAGGGTTTAAATAGAAATGGATTAGAGATGAAAGGAGGTTGAAAATGAGACACTTGTTCTCAAAGAGAACAAGTGGCAAGCCTCAAGATGCCATGTGGAATGAGATTCCACTTCTCAACCAAGAAAGACAAGTGTCCTCAAGGAGAACACATGTCTATTTGGGAAATAACCACCCAAATAAGGAGATCCTTTTTTTAGTATTTAGAAAATAGGAATGTGCACACACATGTGAGGGAGGAGGTTAGAAGAGATAAGGTTAGTTAGATAAATAGGGTTGGTTAGAACCCATGGGTTAGGCTAGGGGTTAGGTTAGATGGGGGTTTAGATTAGGAGACATGTGACTAAATTAATTAATTTAGAATTGTTCAATTTAAGAATTTGAGGAAAAAGATGACATGAATTAAATTAAATAAATGAATTATTTCATTTAATAGAAGAAGGGCTTAAGGGGGACATTTATTAGTTAAAAGATTAATTAATTGATTGGCTACATGACATGGCTTTATTAATTAAATTAATTTACACAAAGGGAACGAGATGTGTCACAACCCTCCTTTATCACTTTTTGATTTGATACAATTCTATTATATTTTTTGGTTGAGCTATTGAAAATGATTGAATAAATATTATAAAAGAATAAATAATGGACCCACATACACACTTGGAGAATATAATTTAAATAGGCATTATTTATTTATTCTTTTTCTCATTCCCAATTATGGCACATGTTGTAGGAGAAATTAGAAGCTTCTAGAGGAATCGTCAATACCTTGCATGTAACTCCCCCACTAGGATATTAATCAATTTTGCATGGGTCCAATATTGGAAAAAGAATCTCATTCTTAATTAATTTCTCTAGATAGTGGAATTAAGGGATTTTTCCTATATATTGTATGCAAGTTTTCAAAAGAGGGAGTTGGTTATTCTTTGAAGAAAGTTTTCTCAAATAGTTTGTTTTTAGTAGTCATATTTTCATTTCGAGAATAGTTAAGGTTGTTTTGAAGAAATTTTTCCAAGCTTGCAAGGAAGGATCAAGGAAGGCTAGGCTTGAAGATTTGGAGAGGATTCAACATCAAAAGGCTTCTCTAGGTTCCCTCTTTGCATTTGTTAACTCCTTATGTAAATTTCTCTATATTTTAAAGGGAAATATCTCCTCTTAGATTCTTTAGTTGAATATAGCTTTCTGAAGGAAATCTTTTTTTTTAGATAGATTAATTAGAAAGGAAATCTATTTTTCATTTAAGAAATGCATTGATAAAAGTTTCTTTTTCTTTTTAAATTGCAAATGCAGATTTTTCTTTTATTTGATCTATTTAAAAGAAAGAAATCAGATTCTACTTTTCTGTTTGTTTTTTTAAATCTAGAGAAAATCTCGAATCTTGAAATAAAAGTAAATAAGTCATGTTTTTCAACACCTCTATCTTTTTTTTGAAAAAACTCAAATTCTTTTATCTCTGCAGATAATTTCTTTCTCTATGCATAAAATCACTTGTATTGAGAAATCTCGCTATGAGAAATAGTATATCAAATATGAATTCTTCTCATTATTGTTTTGTTATTTATTTATTCCAGAAATCTCTCTTTGTGAATATTATTTTCCTGAAAATCTCTCAAAGAAAGTTTTGCTTATCTCAACATAAGGGAAGTTTTGCTTATCTCAACATAAGGGCAAAATTGTTGGATATGCTCACTGTGGAATCAAAATTTAAGCATTTACCTATCTCTGTGGTAATTTAGTTATCTGTATATTGTTGAAAACAAATTTCTCTATTTTATTTCATCTCTGTGATTAAATTCTTATTCTCGTTTTTATAATAACATTATTTTTGTACACACACACACACACACACACACACACACACACACACACACATATATCTTATATTATTAAATAAACTGGAATGGAAACCCTATATATATATATATATATATATATATATATATATATATATATATATATATATATATATATATATATATATATATATATATATATATATATATATATATATATATATATATATATATATTATTAAAATTTATACATAAAATATATATATGCAAAATAGTACGAAGAAGTCCGAAGAATAAATTTTGTCTTTTTTATGTTGCATAGATTATTGGGCCAACGTAGGGGGCAGAGATATTACTACCGCCGGGAGTGGTACCCTCCACTACCCTGCGATCATTGTTACGGTAGTGGCCGCAGGGGAGTGGAGGGGACCACGGCGGCCCCCTCATCACTGTGGGCCTGCACCCGCAGGTCTGCAGTGGTGATGGGACCCGTGGCCCCCACTCCCACTTGGCTTTAAAAAGCCACTACATAACATTTAAATTTTTGGCAATTGGATTTTGTTTTAAAAAAATTATTTTAGTTTAATAAAATTCAACTTAGGTAAATTTATAATTATCTTTAGTGAATTTATAATTAATTTATCTTTAGCAATTTATAATTGTAAATTAAAGTATATCAAATTTTATAATTAGAATCTTTCAATCTATTTAAGATGCATTGGGTCACTTAGTTGGCATTTTAGATTCATTAAAAACAATTAATTCATATTAATATGATTTGAACCAAAATTGTCAAATGTCTAAACTAATTGCTATTTTTGGAACCAGTGACTCTATAAGTGATTATTCTCATGGTAGAAATAAAACATTGCTTAACCTTGCATGTAACCTACACTATTCTTGCATCATGTGAATTACTTTACATTATTTGCATTTATTGATGACAAAGTTACATTTTCTTCATCTTCATGCAAATTACATGTTTAATTATTAATATGCGAGTTTCATAATTGTCATTATTATGCAAGTTATATTTCAAGTTGTATACACCTAAAATTGGCTATGAGCAATTAAATAAATATTTTATATTTATTTAATAATTATTCGTCTATTAAATAGTTAATTTGAAAATATTAATTTATTTAATTCATTTTCATATCTTTCTATTAATTAATTCATTATCCTATTCTTCCAAGTTAATTAAATATCTAATATTTAATTATCTTATTCCTCAAGTTAATTAAATATCTAAATATTTAATTATCTCCTCCAAGCAATTAAATATCTAATATTTAATAATTATTCTCCTATCCTATAGTCTCAAATATTAAATAATTCTTAAATTATTTAATATCTCTTTTCCAACTCACCCTCCATCTCCACTTCATCTTCCCTTTGCCAACTCATCAAACATGTGGCTAAGGAAATTAATATTCCTTAAATATTAATTCATGATTTATCTTCAACCTCCAAAATTCAATGAAAATTGTGTACGTACACACATTTCATCACCATTTCCTATATTCTCTCCAACACCCCCTACATCTTGGGAAGGACTTGAGTCCACTTGTCCTACAATGCCTAAATTTCCTCCAACCATCCCTAGATTCCCTCAGTTAGCAACCCAGTCAAGGTGAGATGAGTGACACTTGTCTTCTCCTTCCCCCTTTCTCTCAACCTTCACCTTTGCTCATAGCCATTCAAAATTGCAGATCTGATCAAGGCCGTTGATCTAAGCCACATCATCTTGTCCTCTCAAGGTCTATAAAACCAAGAGCTTCATTGAGAGGAAGAGAGTCTTAAAAAAATAGTTTTCAATCAATCATATGCATATGTGAGTTTTTTAAGCAAATAGCAAATATCATTTTAGCAATATAATCATATAGCATAATCATGTAGCTTTGCATATCATACTATCAGTTAACTACAAGTTATTAGTCCATTCTTCATATGCCATCTTGGAAGCCAACAATGCATTGTCTGAGAGCACACCATCTGCAACCAGGAACAGTGGAGTTAGGACACAATGAGACATAAGCCATGAAGGTAAAATAATATTTTATTTTAATATGTATTTCATGTAGTTTCATTGGTGGATTTTGGATTTCCTATATGCATTTCCATTGTATTTTGTGAAACTAACTTATTACAGGTAACATTCTAAGGATGAAATTCAAGCTCACACACAAGTTTTGAATATTAAATAATTTAGTTATGGTTTTTATTCCACGTGGTTCATCAAGTAGTTATTTCAATTAATTAAGCTTTGCAATGTCTAATCATGCACATTCAATTCATAATTGTTTTCAAGCATGATGTTTTTCATAGCTTCTTAGTTAAGAAAACTAAATAAAGGAAGTCAGAAAACCAAAACCTAGCAGCGTTTGGTATTTACGGTGCCTCTGGGTCACGCTTACGAGTAATGTCGTCGTGTTGAACTACTGCACTTAACACCTAATAAAGTTGCATCAATGACGTCTGTGGTATCATCCCTATAAATCATCGGGGAGTAATAAGGGACATTTGGAAGTTAAATCCAAGGGGCGGGTAATCCCCCTTGGATCGATAATCTAATAAGATAATCCTTAAATGATTTTACATCCATTGAGTTAAACCATTGTAAACCCCCTTTAGGGTTGATTGAGTGAAATGCTTTTATGAAATTGATTTAATCTTGAAGAGATGTTGACGATTGACAATTGGGTCAAGGGTGACGCTTATGATAGGTATTAGGATCTAGTTGTTTAGGCCACAAGCAATAGGCCATCTTGAGTCTTTGCTTAAGTGCTACCACCGTGGGTAGCAACCGCAGAGAAACTGTTTGGGACATTGACCCTAGAAAGGGTTGCGTACCCACTAATCAGTTTACAACAAACCATAGATTAGAAAATAGAACTACATACTTTACGCCTTGATCCCGTGCCGAAATGGGGATATGTAGGCAGTCTAGGGACGGAGTTGTCCCTAGTACTCAGGCATTTGTGGATGGGGTCTAGGTTTTGGTAAGAAGAAGGATTGAGAAGAATCCTAATTTGTAAGATAAGTATAATAAATAAAGAAAAAGTAATTCAATGCATACTCGGAAGAAATCCCGTATGGATTCACTTGACTTCCCGAGGCTTTAAGCCAAATTTTGAGGCCGAATTCAATCTTGTATTATGTTATTTTGATTTCTCCTAAGGACGACAACCTTAGTGCACTCCTATTAGAGGAGTGTAGTACTTAGTGAGTGACTCAGGACCCGAATGGTCCTGATGAGTCTAAGTCTCTGGCCAGAGCACCTCCTATCCCAATTGGATAGATGCCTACCCCGTATGGGTAGATTCCTATCCCGTATTGGATAGATGAAACCTTCCACTCCGTATGGACAGATGCCTAACCCGTATGGTTAGATGCTCATCCCGGATGGATGAATGCCTAATCCTAATGGAACGAGATGTTATATTTAATTAAATAATATGAATTATTTAATTAATATAAGTGATTAAGGGATCTAAATTTGATTAAATTGATTAGTCAAATTTAAGTGTCTACAGTCTCAAATCACTTTTATATTACAAATCATTTTTTTTAGCAAGATCGGTCCTACATAAGAAAAATTCAACCCACATCAAAATTATGAATTTTTTTTAATCATAAGGTGGATTATAGATAGAGAGAATTCACTATTATTACAAAGGCAAATAATTTTTTCAGTGTGACATCAAACTTAGTCTTTAGTCTTGTTCCCCAATCTAAGTATCTGAAACCCTCTCATTTACTTTAACAATTTAGCTTTTTGATTATATGCTTCACCATTTTAGTTGATCATCATTAATTAATTTTGGTTGATTTATGTTTGATTGTTTGTTTATATTTAATTACCCTATATTAACAATTTAGGGAAAGATGGTTTTCCTTTACAGTTTTTGTGAGCCATCCATTCTTAAACCCCCTAAGGTTTGACATTAATGTTATACCTCTACTAAATTTAGGGTTTTCCAAATATGATTTCATTCTAATTTTATCATTCATTTATACATTTATTAGGGTTTTAGAATCATTTGCTTCCATGTTCTTATAATCTAATTAGAGTTTGGATACACTTAGTGATGCATATATTTTATTTTACCTTGCCCACCTAGGATAATATTGCCTTATGACTCCTTTTAGGTCTTGCTCCTTGGCTAATTAAATGCTTAAATTTTAGATTTTGATAGGTTCTATTTATTACATATCATCCCTCTATGCTTCATATTCTCGTGGATTTCTATACTAAGAATACAAATGTGTCTTTTATGGAGGTTATAATTTATCATATCTCATTCTTTCCTTCATTAGATTGATTAGTACAAGTTCATGTTGATTAAACACACTTGCATAATATGCTCATGAGCTTCATGATGATCCTACCTAGGATTGTTATAATGACAAGTACATGATTAATGGGGTTTTACCTTGTGACACACCTTATATGATGAAAATAGATGATATAGTTTTGCATTTGCTTATTCACGAAATTTTTATTTTATATGATGCTTTTACATTCATAGAAATCACAATTTTTATAAAGCATATCCCCTCTCATACATGGTGATCAATCTTCTACATCTCATGTTTGTTTCACCCATAAATATCATGATACCTTATATCTTTGGCTATTCATGTGAAGGTGAATGATGATGTTATATCATTCCTTCCATACGCAATTATAATAGTTCTGCAAATACTTTTATATTTGAAGCCAATTTTACTTGTTGATTGTAAACGTTTAGCTAATGATATCTTATTGATTAAGTATAAATTATAGTTAAGTAATAGAGCTTTGCATTGGTTTAATTTATCTTGTTTGCTTTACAGTTCATGAATTTGGCTCATAAAGGGACAATATGCAATAAATAGAACCAACTATAACTTCAATATTCATCTTCAAAACTCCTTGAGGGGGAGGAAGCCACCTTCCTCCCGATGAATCTTCCTTTCAACCTACTAAGGCTTTTTACCAATAGAGGAACCGAGGCTCTTGCTTATAATATTTAGGTTCCTTGTAATAGTTGAGTCACTAGGGTCCACTAAAACTAAAAGATCGTAATTTATTGAAATAGTCACTTGGAGCCTATTGATGATCCTTTGCCAAATCTAAATCACTAACATTTTTGTGTACTAAAAATTCATTTGGTTCCTTTCTAGCCAAAGATGCCAAATAATGAATGAAGGACCAACATCCCAAGCCACCTGAAAGAAGGAGGTCCTAGTTGGGTGCCTGCCCAAACTTTCCAAGAATTCAACCAAAGAAGTGGTATGAACATAGGCATCATTCAAAGCATCCCACCACCAATGCCAAATCTCCTTAGAAAAGGGACATTAGAATAAGAGACATGAATCATTTTTTCACTATTATTGCATATAACATAGATAGAGGGACCTTGGAAGCCTCTCTTTCGAAGATTCTCTTAGGTAAGATAATTATTTTGGACCACTAGCCATAACAAGAAATAACACTTGGGCCAGGAAAAATTGTTCCACGCCTTCTTCCACCAAGAAACTCCAACCCTCCCATACAATTGTCTATCCAATTTCGAGTAACCTAAGGCTACGAAGAATTTGATGTTTGAGTCAGGACTCCAAGCAAGAAAGCATCTCCCTTTAAGGGAGTTACACAATCTACTAGTTAGAATCCTATCAAGATACTAATGAGCCTTCTTTGTACCCGATGACGGTCACTCCTCTAGATCTTTCCAACAAGCTACCTTCACAGGACCCAAATTCTGAGTAGTTTTTAAGTCTTTCACTTTATGCCATCCAACATCTTGTAAACTATTACAGAGGGACTATAGATTGGGAAAAGAAGATATGATTGGGGTTGGCCATCTCAACAAGCATACAAAAAGAGAGCATCATAAGCCTTATTGCAAATCCAAAAAAAACCATCTTGAATAAGCTTAGCTCCTCTCTTAAGAGTATTCCACATCATAGAACCCTTTTGAAATAGGCTACAAGGAACATCAGTGTTGGCCACCCCTTAAAGGTATTTAACAGTAATAATTTTGGCCCACTCCTAGTCTTGGCAAGTATGCCATCTCCAATAAAGCCTAGCTTCTAAAGCCTTTCAACTTGCAAATTGACTCTCACTTAACAAGAATCCATTTTCAAGAGAGTAGATTGCTTACCCATAAAAAATGATGAGCAAGAGTATCAAACTCCTTGACAAATCTCGAGGGGGGCACTTGAACAAAGCACCACTATAACGAAAGAGCCTGGACCACTAACTTCAAAAGAGTCACTCGTCTACTAGTTGAAATTCATCTGCAAGTCTAGTGGTTCACCCCCCTTTGAAATGTATCAATAACATCCCACCAAAAATCCTTGGTCTAAGATCTAATACTAATGGGGATTCCAAGGTAGACAAGAGGAAGGGAAACAATCTGAAATCTAGGAATCCAAGTTATCCTGCCCTGAATCAAACAAGGAGCATTAAGGGAAAAAATAGACGACTTGTCGGTCATTAATCATTTGCCTAGAGGCATCCAAGTAAATATCCAAAGCTCTTTTAATGTTAACTACTTTATTGATTCTAACCATGTCCATTAGAGTCATATCACCAATATATTGGAGATGAGAATGAGGAGGGAAACTATTATTACAACTCCAACTGTAAACCAAACCTTGCCTAACAAAAGGCGTGATAAATGTTTCCAAACCCTCAACCATAATAATTTAAAAATATGGGGAGAGAGGATCCCCTTGCCGAAGACCAGAAGCAACTCATAATAACTCAGAAGGTTCATCATTAATAAGAACAAAAAAGGAGGTAGAAATAACACAACTCATGATTGATTCAACCCAATCCTTGCCAAAAAAGCCAGAAGAACTCTTTGCTAAAAGGACCACTTGACCTTGTCATAGGCTTTTTCCATATCAAGTTTAATGAACATGGCCTTGTCCTTGGAATTTTCCATAGAGCAAATGGTCTCATTAGAAATTAGAATTATATTAAGGATTTGTCTACTTATGACAAATCCACCTCATTCCTAAGAAATCAAGATCTTAAGCCATGTTTTAAGCCTCTTTGTAATTAATTTTATAAGTAACATTGCAGGGAGAAATGGGTCTAAAATTAAACAAAAAGTAGCACCCTCCCTTTTTGGAATAAGAGACAAGAAAGTGGAATTCAAATCTCTCAACATATGCTTATTCCTTTGGGACTCCAACACTACCTCTAAAAGATCTAGTTTGAGAATTTCCCAAAATTCTTGAAAACATTCAATAGGGAAACCATCGGGATCTAAAGCCTAAATCATTTTTTCATATGAAAAAAACACCTCTTCTAATTCCTGCTATGAGATAGGTCAAAACAGGGTCTCATTCATCTCCAAGGAGACTAAAGAAGGTATAAAATTTAGAATTAAATTATCCTCTTCTCTTGTAGGGGGTGAGTTCTCAGTAAATAGAGTAGAGAAAAAATGAGAAGCTTTTGGGAGATCTCCCTTAAGGAGGAAAGTTGAATAGCCCTTGAGGATTCAAGGGAAGTAATAAGATTTTCACCTCTTCTAGCCTTAACAAAGTTATGGAAAAAGGAAGTATTCGTGTCCTCTTCTCGCAACCAGTCAATATGAGATTTCTATTTCCAAAAAACTTCCTCCCAAAGCTCCCACTCCTCCAACTCATTAGCTACTCCAACCTTCTCCCTACTCAAATCCATTGTTAAATCATAATCCCAAATTCGACAAGTTATAGAATCCCACTGGGCTTGGGCAATCAACTTATTGGAGTGAAGATTGCCAAAGCATGACCTATTCCACTTTTTAAGTTTGTAAATAACAATTTGTAATCTTTTCACAAAGGAGTGCATGGTTGTATCATGAGCGAGCCTCCCTTCCAATAGCCAATCATGCACTAAGTCTAGGAGAGAAAGATCACAAAGCCACATAAGTTGTAAATTAAAAGAGGGGTATTTGGAAGACCTGAAAGAAACCACATAGTTTAATAGGCCAGTGATTAGAACCCCTCCAGTCTAGGATTTCAGAACTAGTAGTCCACATATCCGCTAACCAAAAACAAGAGACAAGGAATCTATTGAGTCTCTATGAAATAACACTCCCCCAACTTCTATTATTCAAAGTGAAGATACCATTATGTGGCTTCACATCAATAAGGTTTAAGAACTCAATATTGTCCCTCAGAAGATTAGTAGAAGGATCAAGCTTGTTAATGTCCCCCCTTTTTCCCCCAGGTTTAAGACCGCATTGAAATCACCCGCCAATATTTAGGGAAGAAAAAGAGAAAGAGAGAAAACATATCTAACATCAGACCATAACTGAGATTTGCCAAGCAAGTCAGTAGGAGCATTAAAGTTAGTGAGAAGACAAGTTTCACTGAAATCCAAACTAGTAGCCACCAAAGAAATAGAAGAGCAACTCAAAATCCACCAAAGTGGGATCACCTTCTTGGGGTCCCAGAAGTAAGCCACACCTTCAAAATTACCTCGGGCTCCTACACTCTGAGACACACCATGGGTCCAAATTCTATGAGTTGTATCTAACATACCCTCCATTATGAATTTAGTTTCCTGAATAAAGAGAACATCAGGTGAGTGAATACCAATCATCTCCCAAATAAACCTTTGTCTAGGGATGTTATTCATACCCCTCACATTCTATGAAATAACAGTCATTTATGATATTGAGAGAAATGGATGTAAATGGTTTTCATTGACCCTGATTCCACCAATGTCTTACCAATTACTTTCACCTTCTCCTGATCCTTCGTGTATCCCAACCTAGAAGGTTTCTCTGGAGGTCCCTTTTTAATTGGCTTTTGTTGTAAGCCCAAAACATGTGAAACTACAATACTTTTCCCAGAGTTCAAAACCTCCATCACTTGGGGAGGACTCGGACCAACTAGAGCTCCAACATCCTTCAAAACTAATGTCCCACTAAGTTCAGACACAATAGGCACCTAGGGGGAGCATTTGTATCCATTTAAGTATTATGCACATCAATCTAAGAGAGGTTTTGATTAACAATTTCTCTGTCTTTAAACACAAGATCTCCTAAAGGCTCGACACCAGAGGGTACCTCAATGGGAACCCCTTCTACCTACACTATCATTCAAAGCATCAAACCAATCTAAATTCCTATCCAATTGCCTATCCTCGAGGTTTATTTTCAGTCCTCTCCCTTTATTGCAAGGCTTAATAGGAGTAAATCCCTCTTTATTTGCAACCCCATCAAACATGGGAGCCTTCCCTTTATCCAACTTAGGGACATAGTTAGAGGAAGTATGAATTCCAAAAGTCATATGAATGAATCAAGGGCATCTCCTTTGAAGATGCCCATACTCATGACAAATTCGACACCTAAAGGGGATGGTTTCATGGTTGATCCAACGAATCCATGATGAGACTCCGTGACATATTTCCACAAAATTTGGTAACGGGTTATTTAAATCAATTTTAACACATTCAAGCAAAAGTATTTACCTTCTTGTCCAGAATTTGTTGAGCAAAGCCAATCGGTTGTCAAGATATAGAAAAATTATATGCAAGATATCATATCTCCAAAACTCAAGTGGGATTTTTGGAAGGTGAACCCAAATCAGATTCCTTGATGGGAGCTCCTTGGCAAAATGAACCACACATGCTAGGGTTTGATGAAGAGGCCAACCTGATTATAGAAATATAGACCTGCCTCAAAATCCCTATTTCTACCAACCATGCAAGGAAAAACTACCAAAAAGTAATTATCGGTTGCCAACATTATTTTCATGTCCCCCTTAGGGTTCCATGTTTGCCTGCCCCAAGATTACAAAACTAGAACAAACATGTGAAACCCCATAAACTTGCAAATTCGAACATGGTTACTTAAGTACATGACATCTTTTGTGGCCAACTCTAATTGAATCCTTAAAACCAGATGATCATTGCTTCTCTCCAAATAGCTATTCACCATCTTGATTTTAGGAAAACCATTCGCCAAGGTCGGTATCCCTATTTGTCCCCTTGAATAGATGATTTATAGCTTTTGCATGTAAAGATGGAGATAGATATACCTTACCCAAGGCGAAAATAAAAAATCAACAAAAGAGGGGGGAAAATACCCCACCAAAAACCCCAAGGGGAAGGCACACATAGATCAAAACACACCCGTACCCCGCAAATGGAAGAAGAAGGCACCAAAAAATAGACTAGCTATTGCAAAACGCACCACAAAAAATGCCAAAAATCCTTACCACGATGGCCAAACACCTACTCCACCACCTCCAACTATTACACCCCATTGTGATATTACTTATTTAGTATTATCTTGATTAGTTAAAATACTTTAGCTCATGAATATGTTTTGCATATATTTATCTTGATTAAAATTTGATGAATAAATATGCAATCATTGCCATATTTTGAGTATTTAAAAGATGGAATATATATATATATATATATATATATATATATATATATATATATATATATATATATATATATATATATATATATATATATATATATATATATATATATATATTAAAACAAATGTATTATTATTTTATTTTATGAATTTCTTTAAAAACAAAATTTAAAAAGAAAATTAAAATAAAATAAAATTAAAAAAAATAATAATCATCACTATTTGGCTACCCTAAGGTAGCGGTGCTACCATAGGCAGCCAACGCTACCCTTGGGTAGCGCTGCTATCCTAAGGCAGCAGCTGCTACCTTTGGTTAGCGTTGCTGTCCTATGGCAGCAGCCACTACCAAAAGTAGTGCGACGTGGGTTGAGGCATTGCCTCCCCACATTTTATTTTTTTTATTAAATCTTCTTTTAAAACATAAAATTACAGTTTTATTAAAAATCATTACAACAGCATATAAAGACTAAATACCCAATTCAATAAAGTTCTTTTAGAATTTTATTCCAATTTTTTTAAAAAAAATTAGATACTCTCATAAATATAATTCAAAATTAAATTTATTCCTAAAGTGATCAACAATTTCCACAGAGATACCTTTATTGAAAAAAAAAGAACTATTAGAACAAATCAAACAAGAGAGGATAATTTCTCAAGTAAATACCCTTTGTCATAAATCTTGCAATTTCCATGCATCCTAAAATCTTGACAAATTTTCTATAATAATTCCTCTTAATTTTCTCAAAATTACATACTTCCCATAAATTAGAAATACACATCAGGGATGGATTTTAAAACAAAACTCGAATTCACCAGAAGAGGGTTTGTATTTGACAATAATTTTACCCACACACATCAATCAGAAAAAAATAGAAATATTTACTAAAAACCCACAACTAAGAATTCATCCAACCTAGTATAGCTTTCCTGGAAGAAATCTGTAGAAGAGCCCTAATCCTTTCAATAAACTTCCAATAAATTTCTTCACCTAAAATTCTTGACTTGTTCTTGTGTAACTAAAATAAAGACCTATTCCCCTATTTAAACTAAAATTCTAAGTTCCATAGCTTTTTCACAAAAAACCTAAATTTAGGATAATAGTAATTTTTATTTTATTTTCTAAATTTATCACAAAAGATAAGCTAATATGCAATAATTAAAAAAAAACATTATTCTTTCTTTTCTTTTCTCATGCACATTAATTAATTTTCTAAATAAAGAATTAAAACAATATTTTAATTCTAATTAATCCTTTTATTCATTTATTTAATTATAACTTTAGAAAATAATAAATAGAATTAATCTAATTTATTTTTCTATTTAAATAAAAATATATTTCTAATACCATGCAGCTTAATTTAATAATTTCTTTAATTAACTAGATTTATAATCTCAATGCATAAACAATACAATAATGAGATAATTTCATAAACTTAATTAATTAATTAATTAAATCCACTAAAACACTCAAATTAAACAAATCTCAAGCAATTACCCATAAAAGATAAAATGACAAAATACGAAGACCGAACTAACTGACAAGATGACCAATTGACGACACTCATACGAGTGTAACTAAGTAAAATAAGGTCAACTACTATCTCCTCCACTTCCATCGGAAAATATAAGGCACACTCAGACCTATGAAGCTAGGTGGAGACGATACCCCATACCTACCTCGTACTTGTACCTGCAATATCCTGCATCACCGAACCACACATGCATATATATATAATATAGAAAACACGACATACACACCGATGAAGGAGAATCACGACGTTCCCTGTCTCACCGAATTGAGTGAAGGAAAATCGTCCCCTTGCATCCAATACACTCGCAAACACACAACATATAACTACACATTGCATAGATAAAGTAAAATGTCAGTAGATAGCAATAATCCATAAAATGCCATAAATCACAAATACTGAAATACTGCAAATAAATTATACATCTCATCTCCAGATAAAGCATAATGTCATAAAAATCTGAAT